>NC_045453.1:33698858-33716872 GCF_002776525.5 Piliocolobus tephrosceles
TGTCCCGTGGAGGGTGGGGATGGCATTGCACACACATCACCCTGATGCTGCACTTGCCCCAGAAGTCAACACTCAGGGATTTCCCTCCACCATGGGGCTGCCTGAAAATTGGCAAGAATTCTCAGCACAAAACAAAAAACCAAACTGGTATGATGCCTCAGAGCATGTTCATCTGGGGTTTTTAGTTATTTTAAAATTTTCTTTTCATTCTAATAAAGGACAGCTTTTTCTCTAATCCGCAGATATGGCTGAATCGCTGTTTTCCAAGCAGCACACCGAAAATATTCCTACCTGAGGAGCGGAGTAGTATCCATGGAGACACAACACCAAGGCCCTCAGTATCTCACAGGCTGGCAGGCCCAGCAAGGAGCGAGCACCACGGCTTGTTAGTAAGAGGCGGCTAATGAGAGAGCCTGTTACTGACTCTGGGGTCCCTGAAACACCCTTCGCTGGGGCCTCGCTCATTCCTGGGAGGAATGCCGTCGAGTGGTTTGATCCTGGGCTTGAGCGGGACTGCGGGATTTGACTCCTAACCCCTCATTTGTGGCTGCAGGAGGCTAGACAAGCGCTTAACTCCTTTGAGCTCTTCTCTGTAAAAGGCAGACTGTAGCACCTATCCCCTAAATGTATTGAAATGATTCAACAAATGTGAGCACAGCATCAGTCTCCTGCCGGGTCCACACTGAGAAATCAATGATAGCTATGATTAACTTCATGCCCATGCCCATTGGGTCCATTCAAACCACCGAGCCCCGTGGTTGAGTTGGGCTACAGGCTGCCCTGCCCCCACCAACACAGCACATCTCGGCGGTCCCAGACAGGTGGGCGGAGGGACTCCGAGACAGCACCTTAGGGAAGGTGTCAATGCACAGGAACCTGGCGGGCATCCTTGGCGAGGTTTCGCCCTCTCCTGGCAGAGACCTTAGTGGATCCTGGGACTCCACTCTGCACCCAAAGAGCAGCCTAACTCCAGGGAGAGGCAAAGGCCAAGAGAGGCCGAGGAGTCAGCCTGACTCCTGGAAATTGTTCAGTATGTATGTATTGAGTGAGCGATTTAACGAATGACCTTTAGAGTACCCATAGCTCTCCACTTCACCGGGCTGGCTGACACCACATACAGACAACCCAGAGACACAGAAGGTAATGGAACAGACCGGTGACTTGCAGGGGAGGCTCACAGCAAGGCCATGCTGGACCCCCCGCCCCACGCAGTTCCCAGGGGAACTGTTGTCATAAATAACTCCTTTTGTGTTCTGATTTCCCTTTTCACAGGCCTGACCACCATGTCTGCATTCCCCTCCCTTGCTCCCTGGAATTCTTTCTGTTCCCCAAAGGTGCCAGGATCTCCCTGAGCCCGGCCTTTGCTCTCGCTGGTGCAGCTCCCTGTCTTTGGCATCACCCTTGATGACTTCAGCACAGGACTTGTCTTGGTTGCCATGGCACCAGACCAGAGGCCCTTCACCCCAGTGCTGCAGCCTAGCATAGTGCGTTATCACGCTAGCCACTTCCCGAAATCACCTTGCTTACAGTTTACTTGTGTGCTGTTTGTCTTCTCCCACTAGAGTGAAAGCCCCATGAAGGTGAGATTTTCATAGCTGAGTACATCACTGACTCCCCAGTGCCCAGAACATGCCTGAGACATAAAAAGCATAGATGTTGGATGGATGGAGGGAGGGAAGGAAGGAAGGAAGGAAGGAAGGAAGGAAGGAAGGAAGGAAGGAAGGAAAGAAGGGAGGGAGAGAAGGAGGAAGGGAGCGGGGAAGGGAGGGAGAGAAGGAGGAAGGGAGCAGGGAAGGGAGGGAGAGAAGGAGGAAGGGAGCAGGGAAGGGAGGGAGGGAGAAAGAAAGGGGAAGAAAGGGAGGGAGGAGGGAAGGGAGGGAGGAAGGGAGGGAGGGAGGGGGAAGGGAGGGAGGGAGGGAGAAAGGAAGGATTATGGGTATTTGGATGGATAGATGAACATGAGCAGGGCAGGGCACGGTGGCTCATGCCTGTAATACCAGCACTTTGGGAGGCCGAGGCAGGTAGATCATAAGGTCAGGAGATCGAGACCATCCTGGCTAACACGGTGAAACCCCATCTCTATTAAAAATACAAAAAATTAGCCAGGCATGGTGGCACGTGCCTGTAGCTACTCAGGAGGTTGAGGCAGAAGAATCGCTCAAACCCGGAGGCAGAGGTTGCAGTGAGCTGAGATCGCACCACTGCACTCCAGTCTGGGTGACAGACCAAGATTCTGAAAAAAAAAAAAAAGAAGAAATCATGAACAGATGACTGCATACCTATCTGCATGTGTACATGGATGAATAGATGAATAAATGGGTGGATGAGGGTATGCGTGTGTGGATGATGGGTGGATGGCAGATGGGTAAGTGGATGATGGGTGGCTGGGTGATGGGTGGGCGGTTGAGTGAATTAATAGATGGAGGGAATACATTGATTGATGGATAGACAAATGCCTGGGTTGATGACTTAGCCAGTGGGAGGCAGATGCTTCTCTCCTAGGACTTTCTGTCTTCCAGGTAAAATGTCTCCCAGCCTCGTGCTGATGCTAGTTCTCACAATGAGGCAAATTCATTTTATATCATGCAAAGAACCTCAACTTTATGGGGAAAAGCCATCCTTGGCTTCACAGACAAAAATACTCCAGGCGGGTTGCCAGGACCTCATTCCATGCCTCCAGTTAGATGGGGCACTTGGGGCTGAGTGGCGAGAGCAGCCCCTAAGCAATGTGGTGATTTCTGAAGTGTGCTCTCCCTGGCTGAGCTTGCTGAGCTTTCATCTTTGTAATTACGCTGGGACACATTTCTCATCACAGACACCAGGAGAAACCACAAGCAAGCCGGCAGCTGGTTGAGCAAGAAAGAGCAAAGCAAAGATTGACCTAGTTTGGATAAAGTGGGATCTCACCTGAGCCTTTCCCAGACGGAAATCACACTAAACCAGAGCTCTCTGTGTCTTGCACACACAGATTGTTTTTCTTCAGTCTCTTCTTATTACAGTGATATTTTTTTTTTTTTTTTGCAAGTTTTGTTCTATTCGAATTGAGTGGAAGTATAAAGAATGAAACTAACTGGGAAAATCTGAATGTTCAGCATGCACAAAGCCTCAGGCGCTCGGCGTCCTCTGGAGCCTCTGCCTATAAGTGTAGGTTTGAACCTAACAAATGAAAGTCTTTAGAAGAGTTCAGATTAATATAAGTACATGATGCATGATGGATCTGGGGATGGCTGGGGAGGTGCGGGGAGGGCGGCACGTAGCCCGACGGCCCCTTTTGTCTCAGTGGCTGGAGTTATAACCATGGTTACCAGTTCAGGGTCTCCAGATGGGAGTGACCAGGGCAGTGAGAAGCTCAAAACACTAGCAGGACTGAGAAAGGACTGAGAATGACAAGCCCAGAGTAAAGCAACTCAGCAGCTGGGACAGACATTCATTTACTTAAAGAGCTACAACGTAGGAGAGAATAGTTTTTGTGACTTCAGAGGGTAGAACTCAGGCTAACTGATAAAAGTTTCACAGATGCACATTTTGAAAATGAAGCCCAAACTTGTCCCTGCAACTGGCCGAGCCCTGCACCATGCGGCCGCTGCCTTAGGAACAACCTCTCCTGACGATCTCCTTGTTTGCTCTGCTCCAGTCACAATCGCAGAACTTCCTCCAACACACCTTGTCCTTGGTGGGCTCAGGACATTGGTACTTGCTGTTGTCTCTTTCTGAAATGAAATCCCCTTTCCCTTACTAGGGCTGGATCCGGTTTAAATCTTTACTCAGAGAAGTCCTCCCTGACCACCATTGTTGAGACGACCCCCCAGGGTTACTCTCTGATGCTGTGATCACCTGAGTTCCTTTGATTCTCAGCATTTATCACTCTCTGAAGCAAACTTGTATATGCGTTTATTTCTTCATTACCTCACTTAACGTGTATGAAGACAGGGGCTGCAGCTCTCCCGTGGGCCTCCTGTGTCCAGCTCCTAAGAGGGTGTCTGATGCACAGTAGGGCCTCAGCTGTGACTGACTGAGTGAGCGCATGAATATGCACAGAGCAGATATGCTCCGGCAGGATCAGAGCAATGCTGTCCCCACCACTCAGAAATCAAAGGACCAGCTGTGTCACCTTCACACAAGAGAGAAGAGGCCTCATCCACACCAGCAAGACAGCAGTCTGCAGCTGCACTTCAAACCTGAGCCGGTTCTCCGGCCTGCAGGCTTTCGAGGCTGAGAGGTGTGCATTTCAATCATAAGTTTTGTTTTTGAAAATGCTAAGATTTCTGGTCATTTTGTTAATATTTGATGTATCCAACAATAATCAATATCTCTCTTAGGATGGTTTTATGACTTTATTTTAACCCATTTTATCTCAATGTGCATTTGTTCTGGACTGGAAATCCAGTGTTTCTAAATTCAGGTCTCCCAGGTTCCAGGTTTTCAACTCTACAAAATCTAATGAAACATGAGTTTAGAAAATGATGATTATCTCTCACATCTTGGGAGAGTCCACACAAATGCTTCTCCAGGGGGGCTTGGCTTGAGTCAAGTTCTACTCAAGACCAGCACATGGTAAGGCCAAATTTCAATCCAGTGATGGGGATGGTGGAGGGAAGCTTATTTTATTGCTAAGTCATTAACCTATTATTTTCGTTTTAAGACAAATACAGATTTGTAGAGTAAATTCACTAAGATTTTAATGAAAAGGCTTCAATATTCAAGACATTTCACAATGAGGTGGGACACTTCTGTACTGTATTTGGCTTTCAAGAAATCCCAGTAGCTAGGAGTGACCGTATGACATCATTCTGGCCAATGAGCTTGGTTCAGAAGTTTGTGGGAAGAGAGTCTTGTCGTGAATAAAATGACAGCGCCTTCTCCTGCCTGACGTGCCGTGATGACGTGGCCATGCAGATGAAAGTGGGACCAGGAAGGAGAAGCAAGATGGTGGAAGGACCTTTTCTGTTGACGCAACAGCCCTGGCCCGAGGTTGTCCAACTGTGAACTTGCTGTAACGAGAGAAGCTACCTCTCCCCTTGGCCGGGACCCCGTGGTAGAATTTTCCAGAACTGACAGCTGAGTGCAGTCCTGAATGGAAATGCCTCATTTGGCCTCCAGAACAGGAGGCACACAGTGAGGTCCCATTGGGGATTTTCAGAGCTCAGGACAGGTGGCAGGTCACCTCTCCAGAAGTCTCTGCAGGACAGAGTTCAGAGAGGAGTTTGGCTCTGAGGCAACCAAGTTAGGCTTTACTGGAGCTCCTGGGAAACAGTAACGGTGGAAGAAATTCCCAGTCCGCTGGTACAGCAGGAAATGGCTTACTGCAATATGACTTACTTACGGCTTACAGGTGCCGTCTCATATCCATGACCGGGTCAGACATAGAGCCTCCACATTCCCATGCTTTGTCTCATAAAAGATTAGCTGAACTGTTGTTTCCACTGGTCAATCAGAACAAAGTGCTCCCTAACTGACTCAGCTATGCTGTAGTTAAGAGCCTCTCTTCTCCACAGGACCCTGGACTCCGACCCACCCTCCGCCGGACAGAGCACACAGCCTCTGACACAAAGAACACACTTCACGAGCTTTGCTTGTTCTTCTCTATAAAAGAAAAGCCCTTTTCTACCAGGCATTTGACACACTTGCAGATCTCAGGGTCAGAGTGAGCCCAGTTGCCATAGTCCCCTCCTTCAATTGCAATAGTCTTTTCAAATAACATCTCTCCTTCCATAGGTCTAGACTTGAACACCCACATAATCTTGACATCCCCGAGCTGTAAGGGTTATGGGAAGTTATAAGTACAATCCTGTTATTTGCTTGGAGCAAATTCAGTCCAGGGCGGGTGAAATGATTGTACTAAATTTAGGTAGTGTAAGTGGTAAGCTCTGGGCCAGACCTGACCCCTGCTTTCATGTTCTTTGCAGATTATCACAGCTACAAGGGCAATCCCAGGAAAGCTGATGCAGGCACACACATCTCCATACACACAGCATCACACATGTGCACAGGCACACAGGAACGTGTGCGCACCTGTATCTACAGCCCCTGGTCAGTCCGAGGAGCAGTGAGTGTTGCTTTCTTCACACCACCCTATAGTTAGGTTGACACCCCACAATGAGAGTGAAATCAGGAGGCCACAGCCCTGGATGTGCCCTGCCCTACACAAAATCATCCTGTTCTCTGTCTCCTCTCTCTGTCCTGCTCCCCTTCCACAGCCACTTCTACCAGAGGTGGCCTTCTCCTGCACAGCTCTACCCAAGTAATGGCAAGGCTGGAGCAGTTTGCAGTGACCACGGGATGTACAGGCAAGCCACCCTTCCAGGCTCCTTGTCTAGGAGTTGGACTATCAGACATCTCTCTTGAGAGTGGAAGCGTGCAGGGTTTGTTCTTCTGTGTCTGGCCTATCTCACTTAGTGCAGTGTCTTCTGTGTTCATTTATATTGCTAGGGGCTGGGGGGAGGGAAATGGGGAAATAGGCTCAAGTTCCAGTCAGGAGAGGTGAATAAGTTCCAGAGATCTGCTGAACCACACAGTGATTGGTGTTGTTAATGCTGAATTGTGCACTTTAGAATATTCCAAGGGGCCAGATCTCACATTAAGGGTTCTTATTGGAAAAAAAAAAAAAAAATCTCCCACACACGAACACACTGGAATGTTTAGAGGTGATGGACATGCTTTGTCTTTTGATTGTGGTGATGGCATCACAGGTGCAAACATGTGTCCAAATTTAGCAAAATGTGTAAGTTAAATATGTGCAATTTTTATCAATTGTACCTCAAAAAAGCTTCTTAAAAGTATAGTTAAAGAATCAACTTTTCCTATAGGAAGAGGAGGAAAGGGACTTTATCATGATAATATAGTATATTTTATGTACATTGCAAAACTAATATGTATATCATGTGTATTTTATGTACATAGCAAAATTCTACCCCCACTGCAATTTAAGTTAACAAACACTGAAGACTCACGTTGGGCCAAGCACTGTGTACCAGGCACCTAAGACAAGGCTCCACCTGCCAGACCCCACAGTGAAACAGTGCAGAAGTGGTAATGTAAATACAAGATTCATATATATAAATATATAAATATGACTAGGTGCATACAACAAGCATATAAATTCATATTCCTATATTGTATATGTAATATATATATGGAAATATGTATATATATATATATATCTATGGGCTTTATCTCATATAAAACTTAAGATAGCACTTTGTTATCCATCCTGTCATCATGTGCTTTTTAAAAATAAGGAAATTGAGGCTTAGAAAGTTGAATTAACTTGAACAGCAACACAGACCTCAGAACTGGGTATCCCAAAATAAGACTCTGGTGGTCCTATTCCAGAGCCAGAAATGCTTATTGTCTTATTGAATTGAAGACAGACACATAAATGGGCAATTTCAATAGAATGGACACTGTTATGAAGGAGGTGTGACTAGATCCTAAATTCATCCTGAAGTTTACTCAGAATGTAAAAGAGAACACAGTTTTATTAGAGAAATCTAACCATCCAAGAATGCTGGGTTCTTGTAGCTGCTTCCATATTCAGTTTGCTGTGGTATGTTGCTAGGTGGAAATGGATAAAAAAGTCCAGTCTCTCACAGATATGCAATTGGAGGGGAGATGGATTTCAACCGTGTTTACAGATCTCTTCAGTTCATTGTGCACATTCTTTTTTGATACTATACCATAACTCAGCAGCAGTCGTTTTTTTAAAGGTCACATGCAATACAAATCTGAAGTTACACCAATTAACTTTTCATGTTCTATTAAGTGAAAATCCACTGGCCTATTTGAACTGTAAGGGAATCTTTTACCAATGCATAATTTGGTAACATCATGTCAGTTAGCGAGAAAACAAAAGTTCACTATGTTATGCAGATTTTCCATTATTCAATATCAAAAAATCAATCACATTTGCCAATATCACCAGATCTTATTAGAAAAGGCTTGAAGTCTGGGGATACTGCCAAGCCAATGAGTGTAGATACAAGTTTTCTAAAATTTTAATTTGAACTTAGAAGTTCAAATTTCATCACTGGCAACAAATATTATGCGTTATTTTCCTCAAAGTGACAGGCTTCCTTCGTTTATATTTTTAAATACACTTTTTATTTTAGCAGAGGTTTAGATTTACAGAAAAGTTGTGAAGAGAATGCAGAGAGCCCCCATACACCCTACACCCAGTTTCCACTGGTGTGAATACTGATACATTGTTATTAATTTAAGCCCACAGTTTATTCAGATGTCCTTTGTGTTTACCTATTGTCCTTTTTCCACAGAAAAGGCATTTAGCCATTGTGTCTCCTTAAGCTCCTCTTGGTGGTAACAGTTTCTCAGACTTGCCATATTTTGATGACCCTGGCAGTTTTGAGGAGTACTGGTCTTTTCTCATGCTGCTAATAAAGACATAGACCAAGACTGGGTAATTTACAAAGGAAAGAGATTTAATCGATTCACAGTTCAGCATGGCTGGGAAGGTCTCAGGAAACTTACAATCCTGGTGGAAGACAACTCTTCACAGGGTGGCTGGATAGCGAGGTGCCCAGCAAAAGGGGGAAAGCCCCTTATAAAACCATCAGATCTCGTGAGAACTCACTATTATGAGAACAGCATGAGGGGGCCACCCCCATGATCCAAGCACCCTCTATGAGGTCCTTCCCATGAGATGCGGGGGTTATGGGAGCCAGAGTTCAAGATGAGATTTGAGTGGGGACACAGCCAAACACATCAGCTGGTCAGGTATTTTGTAGAATGTCCTTCAGTTGAGATTTGTCTGATTTTCTTTCTTGTGGTTAGACAAGGATTATGGGCTTTGGGGAGGAAGACCACAGAGGCAAAGTGCCATTTTCACCACATCTTATCCAGGGAGCATATTATCAACTCTTGATGTTGACCTTAATCACCTACTTGCCTCAAGGAGCTTTCATCAGCTTTCTCCCCAAAAAAGCTTCCCTTTTCTGCACACTGTGCTCTTTGGAGGGAACTCCCTAGGCAGGGTGCAACCTGTACCTAGGGAGTGGGAGTGAGGCACCTCCTCCTTGAGGTTGGAGTACCCACATGAATTATTTGGAATTCTTCGGCACAGGAGGCACAGGAGATTGGACCTAATTTATTTTGGCGAAGATTTGAAAAATATCCAAATCTGAACAACTACGGTTTATCTGCCAGTTAATCTTTCAAGTAAAACTGCTGTTTCTTGCAAAACAGAGCAGTTCAGTGCTCAGCTCAAATAAGTGCGCCGAGTTTTTCCCTGGGGCAGCCATTGGGTACTGGTAAGCCACAGAAGACCCTCAGGCCTGTCTCCTTCATCATCACACAAAGCGTTTGCTCAGAGCACCCAAAGGTCAAGAATTAATAAAATTAATACTTTTTACTGTTTCTGCGAGTCAGTTCTTAAGTGAGATCAGCATTGCTTTATTTTCCTGAAGTGCACGGTGATGAAGGACACAGGGACGGCCCATGCTGTTCAGTGCCACATCCTCGGTCTGTGCAAAGGTGCCAGCACTTTTGCCTACAGTTGTTTTTGCCCCATCAGTGTTAATGTCAGTGTTAACGCCAGTGGAAAAGGCAGATGATGTCTTAGAATGATTGTGAAAATAGTTTTGACTTTATGAACCCTTTAAAAAAAGGTACCCTAGAGGTACCCTGGAGGCTCAGGGGGTACACTTTGGGAACCACTGTCAGAAGGTAAGAACATAGCTTCCCCTTGAACTAGTTAACCTTAGCTCTCCAGCTCTCTCAGAGAGAATCAGGATCAACCTGCTGTAGTCAACCTGTTGCTCTCCATGGTCCTACAGACTGTCATCATCGCCTTGACTTTGCTCCAGCTGTTCCTCATTTCTGATGCTCTCCTGTACCAGAGCAATGGGTGCCTATTGGAAAAGTCACTCCAAAAGCCCCAACGCCACCTCCCCAAGGCCCCAAGTCAGGAAACCGTAAAGTCTTCCTCCTGGTTTCTTTTTGTATTCATTGCCCCCCAGATTTTAAAGATGTGTCCTGCCTTATTATTGATCAATTCATTGAACACGTACTAAGCACATTAATGTGCTGGTCCCTGGGCTCATTACCTTGAGTGTCCTGCTCTTCAGAAGAGAGAAGATGCACTCAGCCTTTCCAGGCAAAGAAAACATTAACCCTTTCCCCCTGCATCTCAAAAAATTTTATTTTGAGCCAGAGTTTAATTATTAGCATATATAAGCCTAGTTATTAATTACATTGCTTCTCATTAAGGAAGTTTCCAGGGTCAAATTTTCAACGGACGTTTCTAGGAAGTTTGCCCAAGTAACAATTTCATTCAGAACCAAGGCAAACATTCAAAAAAAAAAAAATGCAGAGAGCTCAGAAGGGACAAGGAAATGGCCAGGGAAGCTGGAAAGCCATGTTTTCCTAATTTACTCTCTCACATCGGGCTCCCTCTTTTGCCCTCTTGGATCTTGGTTGTTGGGGATAAAGAGGGGCCATCTTTGAAGGGATCTCAGTCATATCTCTAGGGCTCTAAACATGGAAGTATTTCCAGGAGATGGGTGGAAGAATGCCAAGGACAACTGCCTGCTTGAAAACAAGAGGTTGGATTTGTGATTCTGTCTATTGGGATAGATTCATCTGCAAGAAACAGAATCACCAGCTAAGAATGCATCAAACCCAAAGACATGCAATTATTTCACATAACAAAACGTTTGGAGGGAGAGGATCTTGGGCCTGATGCAGTGGCCCATTGAGGACCCAGGCTTTTCTTCTCCTGCTCTGCCATCTTCCCTATGTTGCCGGTTAAGCCTGGGGCTTTCTGCCCTCTGTTTGCACAGCTTTGAGTGTCCCGTGCAATGATAACCAAATTCAAGACAGGAAGAAGGAAGGATCAGCTTCTCCTTTCCTCTTTTAATCAGGGAGTAGGCTCCTTCTGAGCCTCCACAGCAGTCTCCCTTTCATGTACCATTGGCCAGAAATGGTTCCATGCTCACCTTGAGCCCTTCCTGTGGCAAGTGAGAATGATGTCAAGGTGGAAATGCGTGGTTCATCAAGGGCCTAGCTTCCCTCAGCAGGTAGCTGCTTGAACCAGAGTAGGGTTTCCTGAGCTGGGAAGGGGAGTAGCAATGGCCACAGGCAGGTAACCCAGCACTGTTCAGCATGGTAAGTCAAAGAGACCCTTCCCAGGTCCATGTGAGGTTCCCATAGTGTGAGGTTATCTACCATCCATGTTCTCTGGGAACAAAAGACCCCTTCCAACTCCACCTAACAGGTGCAGGCATCCCAGAGAAGCAAAGCACCTTTCCTAAGTTCAACCCCAGGTCCTCCTGAAACCAACCTCCATGCTCTCCGCTCTTCCTTCTCATTGAGGATGTTATGGAGAAAATAAAAGAATCAACTACATGGGCCTTGGACTAGAGGTTCCTTAAACAGACCCATTCTATTCCTGAAATTCTATTACTTTAATCAATCACCGTGATACCAAAATGGAATGCAATTATTCAGTGTCATTATTGGGTAACACAAATGAATATGGAGACACAGATGGCACTGAGTATTTTGAAGGGAAATACAATGCATATCAAAGAAGCAAAAACCATGTACTTACAGGATTGAATAGTTTAAGCAAATTCACAGCATTGTTGGGTGTGAATTTGTTGAGCAGAGCACAGCCTTTTGCCTAGAAGTGGCAATTTTTGAACGGTATTCGTTAAAAAGATAAACCTCCCCAACAAGGAGAAAATTTCTAAAACCTTTATATAGTAACACAATGTTTTATGGGGTGAAAAGTCATAGAGATGACGGATGAGGTGAGAGGGATTGATGGATACAAGGACAGGTATAGGCATGTGGAGCATCATCGTCATTGCATATTCACCCACCCCCAACACTGAATAATACTAACATCCAGATGGAAATCTCAAGGCTCTCAGGACACCTGAGGGCATCAAAACTTTTCTAAGGCCCCAAAGCTAACTCCCTCTGAAGGGTTTTCTTGCATCAGCTCATTAGTAAGATTCTTGATCACTTTCTACAGTCTCCAACAAGTTTTGAAATACTGAGAATTTCAAGAATTAAGATGAGTGAACTTTCTAATCTGCCAGTGTGAACATAAATAAACCAGCTTCCCTGGGAAAACCGCAACTTCTGAAGAAGCCACATCTGAATGCCGGGGTCCATCAAACGCATGTCTTGCATTTGAAAATCAGGTGTATCTCCCAGAGGATCCTGCACCTGGAGACACACTTTAAACCACTCATTCCTCTGGGAGAGACATAAATTCCCAGTATTTTAGTAAATCACTGCCTAAGAAGGGCAGAGAAGAAACAATAGACTCGGTTGCTTCAGTTCCTTGTGACTTCAGAAACCATTCAGGAGACTGGAAACTTTCCCAGCTTGTTATAAGATTAATCATTTCTAGGGTCTTGCTTACATAGAAATGGAAGAATAGAAGATTGATTCGTGTTCATCTTTTCTTCCCACCTCATGCATTTTTCTTCTCAAGCATTCACACTTTGCCTCAACTGAAGAGTTATTTGATTAATTTGACATTTGTTTCATTTTGCTTGTGACACTGCCTTGCCCTGCAGTGTCGCTGGGCACCCTGTCCTCACTCCTGGCTCTGAGCATGCGGGTTTGGATTCTATCACTGGTCTAGGCAGCTGACTTCGCTCACAATTCTGATTCTCCCATCGATGGTGCCACCTGCTCTGCTCTGGAAGCTTCTGGTTCCTTGTCTGCCAGCAGAGACATTCACACCTGCACCACAGGTGCACCTACATGAAGATGAGGCTGCTCATCCACTCTCTGTGCCCCCTACTTTCCTGGGCACCAAACCCTCAGAATCATTTCATCGCCATCCAAATTAATGTTAATAGCACCTATCATTTCTTGGCATTATCACATGGCCCTGAGAGTACACGGAAGATGTTACATGTGCTCTCTGGTGCAAGCAGAATCCTAAGGTGGACCCCAGTGAGTCCTACCCTTGTGCAATCCGCTCACCTTGACCCTCTAGCATAAGCAGAGCCTCCGAGTTGCTTCCAGCCAACAGAACACAGCACAGGCATTGGGATGTCTCTCTTAGCTACACAGCACCCCACAGAGATGTTGTCTTCACAGACCACACTGGAAGAAACCCCTGCATCATGGCCTTGAAGAAGCCCCCGCATCATCAGAGAGTCTATGAGAGTCAGCATCCCTAGGACCTGAGAACAGCTCCTGGCTGACAGCCAGCAAGAATACAGAGACCTCAGTCCTACAGCTGCAAGGAACTGAATTCCAGCCAACAGCCACGTGAGTTGGGAAGATAAATCAGAGAGGAGCACTGCCTGGCTGACACCTCTGCCACCAGCTGAAACCCCACGCTTGACCATGAACATGTATCCTGAGATCATCGGTGCTTGCCGTTTTAAGTCGCTATATTTGTGGCACTTTGTTCTAGACCACAGATATCTTCTACACTGGCTCATGGAATTCTCACCACAGTCACAGAGCACAGGCAGAATTGATGCAGTGCTTCTCAAAGTGTGGTCCTCAGACAAGCAGTATCAGCATCCTCAGACCAGCAGCATCAGTGTCACCTAAGACCTTGTTAGAAGGGCCAACTCTCAGGCCTCTCCCCAGATCTGCTAAATCAGAAATACCTGGTGTGGGGTTGGGCAAGTCCTCCAGGTGACCTTGGGGCATCTTCAAGTCTGAGAACTACTGGATCAGACAGTTCTTTACAGTTGCAGGTGATGAGAAACAAGCCCCAAATTCACTTCGGCACAGCGCAGGGAGTTTGTGGCCTTGACAGGTAGGAAAATGCAGAAGGACGACTTTAGGCTCGGCTGGATCCAGGAGCTCAGCCTATTGTTGACTCTGATTTGGCCATGTCACGGCTACAGGTGGGCTGTGAGTGGAGAGAGGTGAGTTGCATCAGAGGACAGCCAAGGTCAGAAAGAGGAGTGGACGGACATCGACAGGAAGCAAGCACAGAAATTGCAGGTGCTTCCTGCACAGTGAATGGTGTTTGTCATCTTCATCTCTCAGATAAGCAAACTGAGGACTCCAGAGTTAGGAATGTATCAAGGCCTCAAGGCTGGGATGTGGCAGAGCAGAAACTCAAACCTGCTTTCCTTGTTCCTAAATGTCATCTAACTGAGTTACCCAGGATGGCCTCCAGAAGAGGCAAGCGTGTGTAGGAAGAGGAGGCTCTTTCTTTTTTCTCAAAAAAAGAAAAAACTGCAACTCAGGAAGGGAGGTGGCGAGTCTCTCAATGTTCACCTAAGAAGACGATGTCAGCCCAACCGCCTTTCATATTCAGCTAACTCTGTGTGGCTTTGGGTTGCTTTGGTAGCCTTTGAAGACATTTTTCTTACTGAACATCACCGCATGGTTGTCCAGGTTGCTCACTTCCACAAAGCCACAGGCTCCTCCATGTGGAAACCAGAGCCAGGTGTGCGACCCAAGCAGGTGCCCTCACCCCAACCATGGCGGGACTGTCTGTTCCACTTCCAACACCCGCCTCCCAGAGCAGCAGGGTGAAAGTCCAGCTTCCTTGGGGAATCGGTCATTTCCCCTCAGGCCAGTTCTCAGTATCCCTGGAGATCATCCTAGGGTCCTCCATGAAGGCAGCAAATTGCATAACAAAAATGTTCTCAGGAGGAGAGTTTGAAAAAGACTCTCTCTGCATAGTATTCCATGGTGTATACTATGCAGCCATAAAAAAGGATGAGTTTGCGTCCTTTGTAGGGACATGGATGCAGCTGGAAACCATCATTCTTAGCAAACTATCACAAGAACAGAAAACCAAACACCGCATGTTCTCACTCATAGGTGGGAACTGAACAATGAGATCACTTGGACTCGGGAAGGGGAACATCACACACTGGGGCCTATCATGGGGAGGGGGGAGGGGGGAGGGATTGCATTGGGGAGTTATACATGATATAAATGATGAATTGATGGGTGCTGACGAGTTGATGGGTGCAGCACACCAACAAGGCACAAGTATACATATGTAACAAACCTGCACTTTATGCACATGTACCCTAGAACTTAAAGTATAATAAAATAAAATAAAAAAATAATAAATAAATAAATAAATAAATAAATAAATAAGAAAAAGACTCTCTCACGGGAGGGCCACAGTGGGTTTTGGTGAAGTAACTGAAGTCTCTTTTCCCAGGTGAGGACCAAAGCCAATTAGCAGCTCAGAGGCTGAGACACTGGCCGGAAACTGAAACATCAGCAAATTCTGTGAAACTTGGTGAGATAAAGAATCTCATTTAGGGCTGAAGAATACTTTTTCCTCTCTTGTCTCAGATTCTCTACAGATACAATCATTTTCAGAGAGCCAGTAGCAAGAAAAAAAAAAATTCCACGGTTCTCTCGTCCCAGAAATGCACTCAGTGACTCGATGTTTTTAAAAGACATGTACAAGATACAATTAGGAGCTTCGAATATTTTTAGATATCATGCAATGCTGGAGAAGTGAGAGTGTTGAGAAAAGCAACTGCCTCATGTAGAACCCAATGCAAAGCACCCTAATGACAATAAGAAGTCAGCCGGGAGTTTTATACCTACTTGCCATGATTGAATAGGTGTAAAAACATCAGGAGAAGTGTTGAAGTGAACTTACTAGTAAGAAGCACATTCAAAATTGCCATTAGAAAAGTTACCAGGCACCTGGTTTATATGCCTCCGTAAACTTTTCTGGGAAAGTCCCCAAATTTGTTGAGAACCTGGACAATTTCTACCTAGTTCCAGCAATGTGTTTGGATTCTGGTCCTTGGAAGACAGAGAAAATTACCCTTTACTGAGAAACGCTTTCCTGTGAAGATACTGATTACAGAATTAAAAGATGCCCACTGTATTTCCATCGCTAAGCAATGCACACAGATTCCTAAGTGCTATTTACATTGTTGAAAATAGACTGTGCGACTCTCAGGCATGTTGTGGTCTGTCTTGTATATGTAGGAGGTTTGCTGTTGTGATTTTTAAATGTTAGAAAATTTCATTTAAAAACAGTAGCTCTTCTCAATCCAGTTTCAAAAGGCAGTTACACATATGCACAACAGAACAGTAGGATTATATTATTCTTCTTTCGTGATTCTGAATTCATATGCGATACGATGTGCCAACACTAACATCTCCAGTTTCTCATGAGTACTTTTGAAAGTTGCATTTCATTTGAAAGCAATATTTACAAAACGCTCACTTGGCTGTGGTTTTCTGCATAGTGATTAATTATCAGTAGAGGAAACCTGGAGAAAATTCCCTCCTCTTTTCCTTGGTTCTCTTGGAAGGATTAGAAAATGTGGTGTTAGCTCCTGCGGCTTTCCAGTAACCATTTGGCATGACCTCTCGTTATCGCGTTATTGGAAAGAACGCAGGATTCTTTGGGGAGCACAGGTGTGGCTTCTGTACACATATTGTGCTAGAAGGTTAAACTGTTAATGCCAAATTTCGTTAAAGATGAATTTACCTTTTCCTGATGCAGAGATGCAACTGAGGATTGGGGATTTGGGATAATCTTTCAGGGAAACAAATGCAAACACTGTACAAACAGAGATGGGTGACACTAGCACTCCGCAGCCCACCTCCCTGCTGAAACCTGCCTCCTTTCTATCTGAGGACAGCTGTCGCCCAATTCCAGAGCCCATTTTCATGCTGCGATGATGTTTTCACTCCAAGGCAGCTACCATGGGCCTTTTGTCTTCTTGTCATTCTCTCTGCATTAAAATATTAATATGCATTCTCTGAAGGAATTGTTGATGAAGTGTAGATTCTGGAATAAAATAGATATTTCTCATGACTTCAAAACTGATTGACTAATCCTGGGTCTTATCTACAACTAGATTGATTTGTTAAGGTTTTATGAAAAGAAATAGGAATACTAATTGATACTGAAGATGAAAACATGGCCTGAAGAAAGCATAACTACAAATCATTAGACAAAATCAAGTTGGCAGTTTTCAGTGTGGTCAGCTAGTTGTACTTGAAATGTGTATGATGGGGGAGCTTTTGTGCAATGAGAGGCTGGGGGGAGGAAGCTTTTGTTCAACGCTCTAAATCTGAACATCCTGATAGATGGTATTTATTGATTATTTATTTATTTTGGCAGAAGGTTTATTTTAACACTGCCTACTGGTTACTTCCTTCGGTTGCAGTGACAGAAACTGAATTTGAATCAGTTTAGGCATGATGGAGTCACCGACCAGCTCCTCCAGCCGGATCTAAGGAGGGAGCCTCTTCAGGAACGCCTGGACCCAGGGGCTGCAAGGATGGCACATTCTCCTCTCTGCATCTCTCTGCAGTTTTTAACCTCAGCTTGGTATCATGACACGTGCAGGTTCCTCGTCTTCCTGAACATGGAGACAAAGGGACCAACAGTAACCCAAGTTCCCTGATCCCCTCTTTAGCAGCCCCAGCAGGAGGTGCAGTCCAAGCTTTCCACCTTAAGGCGACCTCAGCTGCCCTCTCGGTGGTCTTCAATGGGGTTGCACAGCCCTTCGGAGAATGTTGTCTCTGGTGTCACAGTGACTGGAGGGTGCTTGCAGCATTGGCAAGGGAGTAGAGGAGGGGAGTCAGGAACACTAAACCACCTTGCACTGTTGAGACCTGTGCCCACCCTCCACGGTGGATGTTTACATGTCCAGCCAGAGATTCCCAGAGAAAAGAAGGTTGTTGATTTTCAGAGCCTAGGAGCCTATGCTGGTTTGCAATGAACTTGTAACACACACCAGGTTTTCCAGAAACAGACCTCTGTGAATTTGTATTGTCTGAAGTGGAAAGGCCTGACTTCACCAGGAGTTGCTCCCCATTTTAGAGTCACTTCTGTGGCCGTGCGTTAGGCCCTTCTTGCATTGGTAAAAAGGAATACCTGAGAGTGGATAATTTATTTTAAAAATGAGTTTAATTGGTTCACAGTTCTGCAGACGTCACAGGAAGAGTGGTGGCATCTGCTTCTGGGGAGGCCTCAGGAAGCTTCCAATCATGGCAGAAGGCAGAGGGGGAGCAGGCATGTCATGCAGTGAGAGCGGGAGCACAAGAGAGTGAGAGGAGGTGCCGCA
>NC_045453.1:33716972-33732278 GCF_002776525.5 Piliocolobus tephrosceles
CTTTCTTTCTTTCTTTCTTTCTTTCTTTCTTTCTTTCATGGAGTCTCACTCTGTCGCCCAGGCTGGAGTGCAGTGGCACGATCTCGGCTCACTGCAAGCTCCGCCTCCTGGGTTTACGCCATTCTCCTGCCTCAGCCTCCCGAGTAGCTGGGAATACAGGCGCCCGCCACCAGGCCCGGCTAATTTTTTTTGTATTTTTAGTAGAGACGGGGTTCCACTGTGTTAGGCAGGATGGTCTCGATCTCCTGACCTCGTGATCTGCCCCCCTCTGCCTCCCAAAGTGCTGAGTTTACAGGCGTGAGCCACTGCGCCCGGCCTGCTGCACACTGTTAAATGACCGGAGCTTGCGAGAGCTTCCTATCAGGAAGGCAGCAGCAAGCCATGGGTGATCCATCCCCACCACTCAAACACTGCCACCAGGCCCCACCTCCAGCATTGCAGATCACAGTTCAACAGATTTGGGCAGGGACAAACATCCAAGCGATATCATTACAGCAACACCACTGGTGGGCTGGAGCTGCCGAGGGCCTGTTGGCACCCTCCCTGCTTTGTGAATGAGGCCCTCGCCCACCCGGAGCCGGCTAGCCAGTCACAGAGCATCCGTGGCGTTGTTCCAGAACATTTTCATTTTGAAATATATATTTTATTATCAATTGCTTTCCTTTCAAGTGACCTTTATATTACAGCTAGGGCATAAAATTCATTTCTTATTAAATTGTGCATGTAGGTAGGTTACATTATTTCATTTCAGGAGTAGCACATGGATCCCTGACTGATGGCTGTGCAAGGAGGCTTATGGGACAAGGGGCACGAGTGGGGTTCACTGGAGCTCCCACAGAAGGAGTTCCGGCTCACAACCCAAAAACCGGAAACCACGCCTACTACACATGCTCAGAGACAAAGTACAGGGGTGAAAATGGAAGCATGGGCAGAAATAAATGTGGATTTAGAAAGCAACACACGTCTTAGGATTCTCCAGAAAAACAGGATGTGTGCATGGGTGTATTTGTATCGGGAAAAAAAAAAATAGAGAAAGAGATTAGTTATAAGGAATTGGCTCGTATGATGATGAAAGCAGGCTGGCTTGGCGCTCCACAGTCTGCAAGCTGAGGCCCAGGGCAGTGGATGTTTTCGCTCCAATCCAAAAGCAGGTTCGCTCTAGACCCGAGAAGCACCGAGACTTCGGTTCCAAAGTCAGAAAATGACCCAACTCCCAGCTTACGGTGGTCTGGCAGGAGGGGCTCCCTCTTACCTGCGGGAGGATCCATCCTTCTGTTGTATCCAGGATGTGCGTGGATTGGCGGAGGCACACTCACACAGGGGAGAGCACCTGTTTTCCTCAGTCTACCGACTCAATTGCTAATCTCAGCCAGAAACGTCCAGGCACCCCAGGAGCCAGTCAAGTTGACACACAAAATTAACCATCACAACACACAAAACTAAACTCACAGCATATAGGTGCTGAGGAGAAAATCCTCTCACTGTAGAACTGTGTGCAGTTTAACAAAAAGAGTCATTCTTGCATCATCTAGGCAGGTGGGTCTTAAATTAGGCGTGGCCTGAAATTTTCCTGGTTAGGTACTTTTAGGTATGAAAAGAACCAAAGGAGCATTTTCATAATAAAGTGATTACAGGGCCCTAATGTTGCCGATTAGGACAGACATTTTCAGAATTGGATTTGTGGAGTTAAAATTTACGGAAGTACTGTAAGTCAGGATTTCTCCCCCACCCCCGGCACTACTGACGTTTTGAACCAGGTAATTCTGTGTTGCAGGGTCGGGCAGGCGGAGGGCGCGTCCTGTGTTTTGTAGAATGTTCAGCAACGTCCCTGACTTCCATCCAGGAGGTGCTGGTACCACCTCCATCAGGTGTGACAAACAAAACTATCTCCAGACATTGCAAATCTTCCTGGGAGCATAAACTGCCCCCTGCCCAGTTGAAAGCCACTGCTCTAAAGGAAACAGGGCAATTCACACAGTACTAGCTTCTGATTTTTTTTTTTTTTTAATTTAATGTGGACAATGAGCTGCACGTGCTGTTAGACAGGAGCAGTGACACCCACGGCTGTTGACTGAGACACTCCCAAATTCCACGTCCCCAAAGCTTTTAAGCATCTTTGTGCAGAGGCCCAGGCTAAACTATGCGTCCCGTTCATCTTCCTGAGTGGAGCAGCATCATAGCAGCTGCCTCTGGCGGCCAGCACTGGCAAGCATTTGAGGAAGAGTGCGCATCAGCACACGCCAGCGCCAGGCCTGGTAAACAGGGGTAGGGGGAAGTGGCCGGCGACTTCGGCTTTTCAGAGCATGAAGGGGCTGAGTCTTGAAACTCACCACAAGATGTTTCCGAGAGGAGAATGTGATGGATGCTCACACATTGAACATGACAGGTGTAAGACTCATGATTGAATCCGATGGCATTAAAAGATTAATATAAAATTAGACTCAAAAATAGCTTTGAAGGTGGACCTTTCCCTTCACAAGAGTTAAGCAGAGCTCTGAAAGCAGAATCAGCTGCAAGGCACAGGCAGCGTTCTCCTCCGTTTCTTCTTGCACGTGGAGTTTTCACCACGGGCTGAAAGAAATTTGCCAAAGAGTGAATGTTTCCTCCAAGATGTGCTTGGAATATAAGAGAAGATGCCAATGACAACACCAACCAAGATGACCCCGTCTCCCCAGGGGCGTTGGGAGGTTCCGCATGGAAGCACGTGTTCTCTCCGCTGACCACCCCGCCCAGGTTCCCCGGGGGCTGGGCTTTGTGCTCTGTTTTCCCACTTCCTTCTGTGCTGAGTCCAGAAGCGTCCCTGAACATGGGCCCTGAATGTAAACACTATTGCCCATAGAGCACTCAGGGCTTGCCAGTACTCAGCGCAAAGCTTTATTCAGATGGTTTCGTTGAATCCCCAAGGAACCCCACAAGGAGGGTTTGGTCCTTAGCACAATTCTCCAGATGAGGAGCTGTGAGAGGGTTCACACCTCTCCCAAGGTGGCATGGCAGTGGATGGTGGTGCTGTGATCCAACTCTCTGACCCCTGACGCCCAAAGGCAAACCCTTGCACCTGCCAGGCTGACCCACAGCCCTGCCTGCCTTTCTCACTCCTCCTACCACTCCGCACCTCTTGACAGGGAGGTCTCCCCAACACAGAGGCCCATTCTGTGCCCATAAATTTGTGCCAGAAAAAACTGCTGTCCAAAGACCCAACCTCCAGCCTTACCTGGAGAAGCCTCCGTGCCTTCCCCACCAGATCTAAGTCTTACTGTCTGAGGCCCTTGCACTGTGCTTTTGCTCTGTTAAAATAGAAACCAGGGCATACTGTGCCCTGCTCAGAGCTCCCTAGAGGCTTAAAATAGAATCCCAGGGTGGTGTGAACCCCATGACTTTAACTTCCACCTCAGAAAGCTAGAAAAAGAATAAATGAAACCCAAAGTAACAGGAAAACAAATAGTATAAATCTATGAAATAGAAAGTAGACAATAAAGAAAATTAAAAAGGCAAGCAATGTTTTGAAAGTCTAAAAAAAGTTAAATTTTCTAGCTAGACAGAAGAATAAAAAAGAGAGAAATTAAAAATTACCAATATTAAAAATAAAAGGGGTGCCTTCACTGAGATACTGAAGTCATGTAATGATAAAGGAATATTATGAATTAATTAAGGTTAATAAATCTTAACTATCAATGAAATTACAAACTATCAATGAAATTACAAAAAATATAATGCATCAAAACTGCACAAGAAGAAACAATAAAAACTGATTTAAGAAGACATATATCATGTAAATGTTCTATACGTTTTAAGGCGTTTGAATCTGTTATTTAAAAATTTCCCACAGGGCAGGTATTGTGGCTGACGCCTGAAATCCTAATACTTTGGGAGGCCCAGGATGGAGGATTGCTTGAGCCCAGGAGTTTGAGACCAGCCTGGGCAACAAAATGAGACGCTCATCTCTACAAAAAGTTTAAAAATTATCTGAGTGTGGTGGTAAGTGCCTGTATTCCTGGCTGTTTGGAAGGCTAAGGTAGGAGGATTACTTAAACCCAGGAGTTTAAGGCTGCAATGAGCTATTATCACACCATTCCACCTCCAGTCTGGATGAAAGAGCAAGACTCTAACTTAAAAAAAAAAAAAGAAAGAAAGAAAGAAAGAATTTCCCACAAAGAAAGTTCCAGACTGGGTGCTGCTTCCCTCTCCCTAGTGCATTTCCTTCCACTGGCATCCCACTGGTGAATAATCCAAATATTTAGTGTTGCCACATTTCAGGGGCTGACAATGCTATGCCCATCAAGGATGCTGTTCTCGCAGCCAGGTCAGAACGTCCATGAATGAGCACCAAAATCCTAGTTTAGAATCTGCCTCATTGGCTCGTTCTTGGTATCAATTGTCATAAGTAAGTTTTCCTAGCTAGGACACGGCTGGGAATGCCCCCACCGAAGAGGTATGGGGAGGTTCTCACAGAATTCACACTGTGAGAGAGTGAAAAGGCCAGGATTGGATAGAGGCAGAAGCTGAACTATGATGCAGCTGCCCAGGTCTTGAAACTCCCCGAGCTCTGCAGCTGGGAGAACTTTGCGAAGTCATCCCTCCCAGCACAACGGTCCACACTCCTGTGCTGACCAGGGATTCGACGAGGCTGCCTGAGGCCGGCAGCGTAGCTTTGGCCAGGACCGCACCCTCCTGAAGAAAGCAATGCTCAGAGAAGCATGTGGCTGGAACCCAGCAGCCACGAACACTCCAAGCAGCCCAGGACTTGGTTCCTGGGTTCCGACGAGGGAGGATCGAGGTGCTGTACCTCTGCAGTCCCTGCCATCAGCATACAGAAATCAACTGTGTTTCCACATCTTAGCAGCAAACCGTGGGCTACAAACTATTAAAAAATATCATTTATCATAGCATTAGAACACATAAAATACTTAGGCATACATTTAATTAAATGTGCAAGACTTCTATACCCCAAAATAGATAACATTGCAGATAAAAATTACAGTAGACCTCAGTAGATATATAATCCGAATGTCCTATATGTTTTAAGGAATTTGCTTCAGTCATCAAAACGTTTCCCAAAGGCCAGTAGTGGTGGCTGTGTTCATGGAGAGGACTCAGTATTTTTAAGATGCCAATTTGTCTCTACATTGATTTATATAGCCCAAGACATCCCTATAAAAGCCCCAGTATACCTTTTTGTGGAAATTTATGAAATGATTCTAAAATTAATGTGAAAATGTAAAGAACATAGAATAACCTAAGCAGTCTTTAAAAGAAGAGAAAAAAACGGAGGACTCTGCCTAGATTTACTACCTTACAATGATCAACACAGTGTAGTATTTGCTTAAGGACAGGCAAAATGATCAATGGAACAGAGGAGAGAACAGAAATCGATCCACCTATATATAGACAGAGGTTTTGTTTGTTTGGTTTTTTTTCCCAAAGGATATCAAGATAATTCATTGGAGAATGAATGATCATTTCCACTACTGATGCTGGAATAATTGCATATCCAAGTTTATTAAAATAATCATCATCATCTCAATTCCTGCTTCACACCATAGACAAAAATAAATATGAGATGGATTAGATGGATTATAGACTTCATCCTAAAAGCTAAAATTATAAAACTTCTAGAAGAAAACAAAGGAGAATAACATTATCAACTTAGGAGAAGTAAAGATTTCCTGAATAGCATCAGAAAGCATTCATGATAAATTGGACTTCAAGATTAAAAGCTTCAGGTCTTTAGAAGACATTATTAAGAAAATAAAAAGGTAAACTACAGATCAGTTTAAAAATATTCACAGTACACATATCCTAACGAAAATCCCTTGTAAATCCATAATAAAAAGAGCTCAATTAAAAAAATAAGTAGAAGACTTGAATAGACATTATTTTCTTTTTCTTTTCTCTCTCTTTTTTTTTTTTGTTTTTGTTTTTGTTTTTGTTTTTGTTTTTGAGACAGAATCTTGCTCTGTTACCCAGGCTGGAGTGCAGTGGCACAATCTTGGCTCACTGCAACCTCCATCTCCCGGGTTCAAGCAATTCTGCCTGCCTTAGCCTCCCCAGTAGCTGGGATTACAGGTGCCCGCTACCAAGGCTGACTAATTTTTGTGTTTTTTAGTAGGGACAAGGTTTTGCCATGTTGGCCAGGCTTGGTGTTGCACTTCTGACCTCACGTGATCCGCCCACCTCAGCCTCCCAAAGTGCTAGGATTACAGGTGTAAGCCACGATACCTAGCCGGAATAGATGTTTTAAGAAAAGAACATATATGAATGTCCAACAAATACATGCAGTGGCGCTAAATGCTCTGAGTTCAGGGAAGGAGACGTTGACTCCTACTGGGATGGTGCTTTTTGTATTGGCAAGTGTGGGGGCAACTGAAACTCCTGGGCATTGAGGACAAAAACATAAAATGGGGAAACCACTTGGAAATGGCTTGGGAGTTTCTTATGAAGTAAAAAGGACGAGCCTATCATCCAATGATCCAACTCTTATATTTTATCCAAGAGAAATGAGAATAAATCCACACAAAAGACTTGTTTTATTCATGATCCAATACTGGAACCAATCCGGAAGTCATCAACAGGTGAATGTAGGACAGATGCACCACAGCTCATCAATAGAAGGAGAAACTTCTAGTACCTGCAGCAGGTGGAGGTCACCAGTCATGCCGTGTGGACAAAGTCAGGCTTGAAGGAGCACCCTCTGCAGGATTCTGTCTGCAGGAGGTTCCAGAACAGGGGAAAAAAAGCCGTGACCACCAACATTGTATCTGGTTTCTCACATGGGTTGTGGGAATGGCACGCAAACAAGAATGAGAGGGGATGAGGATATTCTCTCTCTTGTTTAGGGCGCACATGTTTGCCAAAAGTCATGGAATGTCTTACTTGAAATCTGTGCCTTTATTAAATGCAAATTATACCTCATTGCAGTGGATTAAAAAAATGAAGTGAAATATGTACTTTTCCCTCCACCTCAAGGCTGCCCCATGACCTCTCCTGCCTGCCTCCCAGGTTCCTCCCGCACTGGTCCCCACCCTCTAGTCAGCTGGTCCTCAAGTCCATGGAGCTGCTTACATTTGCACTGTGTGCATGTGCATGGCTCCACCTAGGCAGCTCTCCTGCCACGCATCTGCACAGACAGCCATCGAGCACGTTCTGAGCGTGTGTGGGGGTGTGTATTGTTTAATTCAAGACAAACGTTAATCAAAAGTAAGACATGGTGTTTCCTAGTAGTTAAAGATGTAAATTCTGGAACCTGGGTTCTTACCCTGGCTGTACCATTTACCAGCTGGACAACTGTAGATGAGTCACTCAATTTCTCTCTGCCCCTGTTTCCTCATCTGTGAAATGGGTATGACAATACCTACTTTACAGAGAGCTGCAGGAAGGGTTCAGTGAGTCAGTGCCTGTGAAGTACCTCCAGCAGCATGGAGCACACACGACGCTCTGGTTCAGTGTTGTTGGCCCGTCTGTGGCTTGTCCTTCTAATTCAACACTGGCAGGATTCAAAGGAATAGCGGTGAACTTAGGGTTATCTGTAGTTCAATAGCCGTGAACTTCAGGTTATTCACTTGAGGTGACCTGGGCTTTAGCCTCAATTCTGCTAGCAGCCAGTTGGGTGAGCTTACAAAAGCGAAGTGCCTGGGGCTCATTTCTTATCTACCAGAAGAGGCTTAGGCTGGATTCCTGCTTTTAAATTACAGTTCTTCAAGGCCACATTTAATATATTTATTTATTACTTACTGAATATTTTTCTTTTAATCATGTTTTCTTTTTTAACTTGGCTATATCTAACCTCATCCTACACTATAATATCAATAAAAGGAAGGGTTTGATTTGTTAATTAAAGACTTTTTTTCTTAATACACATTGAAAGCATTGTTTGAATACCAGGAAGAAAAAAACTTAACTGTTTGTTCCCGGGTTTTCTCAAACCGTCTCATGCGTCACCAGTTATGTGCATGTTGGGATAACAGGGCTGGATGACGGCTGAATGCTCTCCTGGCCCAAGGCTCCTGGAGCCTCTGCAGTGCTGCTAGGAGACCCAACAGCCTCAGCTGTGCTGGGAAAGAGAAACCACCGAGGCAGCAGCACGAGGCAGCTCGGAGATGGCTATGCTCAGGATGCCCAGGGTGCCTGGGGTGATCCAGGCTGGATGGTGATGAGGACGGAGTTTCCATGGGAGACAGTTACAAAAACATAGAGAGAGGAAGAAAACGAGCTGCATGAATCTCTTCAGGACAGAGTGTTTCATTGTCTAGTATTATCTAACATGACAACTGGGAAAAAAGAAAGCCCTTAGAATCCCAACGTGGCACTTGGCCGTATATGTTAATAATATCACTCCCTATTGCTATTAAGTGAGCTGAATACGTGTGGAATGGCTGTTGCTTTGTCTCTCACAACCGGGCTTTTCTTCCCTATAAGCCAAAGGCACAGAGGGATCACATCGTAGGCGAAGTGATCCTCCCAGATTCAACATCCTTGCCCAGCAATGCACGCCTGTGCTCTGATGCATCAGAATCTCTGTGTATTTCACAAAACCCTCAGACATGCTTCAGAGTAAGGAGGAGACTGACATGATAGGAAGCCAGGGAAATGGGCAAAGACAAGCTCATTTAGAGGGGGGGTTGACAAACATTTTCCGAAAAGAGACAGAAATAAAATATTTTAGGCTTTGCGGGTCATATAGTGTCTGTCACAGCTACTCAACTCTGCCTTTGTAGCTCATGGAAGCAGCCTCAGATAACTTGCAAATTAAATGACATGCCTGTGCCCCGATGAAATCTTATTTACAAAACTGTCTCCCTCCGAGCTAGGCGTGGTCTTGTGCTACATTCACTAGCAACCTTGGAACCTACCAAAGGAGATCGCACCTGCAGAAAGGCCCACTTCCTCACTGGTTAAGGACTAGGTAGGGCCGGACTCCCGAACTGAGATAGAGGAAAACCTTGCTGTGTAAGCTACCACTAACCTTGGCTTTCTGAAACACGCAACTGAGCCTAATCCCAGCCAATGCAACCTCCTTTCCACCCAAAGACCTAGGATCCAGGGCCACAGGGGCTGGGTCTGACTCTACCTTTGTATCTCCCATCCCCCAGGTTGCAGCCCAGTGCACAATGAAAATGTGTCTGCTCTTGATAAAATAGGAGATTTCTTCCAGTCCTGGAGAGCAAAAGTCAAGTTAACTTCTTTCTTCCTTTCTTTCCTTTTTGGTTGGTTTCTTTAAAAATAACAACTTTATTGAGGTATAACTCACAAATTCACGTACCATAAAGTTCACTTTTTAAAAATACAGTTCAGTGGTTTTCAGGATAATTGGGCCTCATTATTCCTAGATTCCATATTTGCAAATTAGCCTGCTTGCAACAATTTCAGTTCATTTCTTTTTACTCCTCTTTGTCCCCAAAGGTAAAACTGGGCCCAGTCTCTCTGAACACTGCCGGGTGCACTGTAAGTGGCATCACTCTACAGAAGGATTTACTCAAAGCAGGGCTGTCCATGGTTAAACTGTGCTAGACCCAGGACATTTCTAATCTGATTCCCTCTGCCAACAAGTGGGGCATTCACAGATGGCTTCCAAGACCCCACTGGCCCCTAAAACATAAGGATGGGATGTGATGAGGGCCCAGGTGCTGAGTGAATGTAAGGCCCGGAGACCTATGGCGGCCTGTCTGAGCAGAAGACGGTCAATCTATCCTTGTTTGAGTCTTTGATTTGCAGCTTTTCAAAAGGTAACTGAAGTTATCTAACAGCTGTTTGTGTTGTAAATGCAGGAAGAAACAGAAATATGTTTCCAAATGTGTGCTGCCTTATCTTGCTCAATCTGAATCAAATCGTGGTATTACCAGAGTTTAAAATGCAAAACAATAGGGAGGTAACTGCCGAAAAACCACCTTTCTTTGCCATTGGCTCCTCGTTGAAACAAAATGCCTTTCCCACCTCTTCAAAGTCGGAAATGGAGCTCAAGGTTATTACAGGATTAAGAGGCCCTTGCTTCCCACCCCCACTTGCCTTTCCCTTTATCATCAACTCAACCACAAGGGGCTGTGGCTCACTGTCTGCCCCACAGTTGAAACCCTGGCTCACGGGTCTGTCTTTTCCCGGGAGATCTTCTTCCCTAGAACTGCATCTGTGGGGACGAGCTGACATAGGTCCTAGGACTGAGTGTGAAATTGACCAAGAAGTAGTATGGGTTGGGGGCAGGAACATGGGATAGGGAGAGGCTGGAGCACCTGTTCTAGTCCCGTGTGCCTTCGTGTGCAGGAGGGTCTGCCGCTGGTTTGTGTCTGACTTGTGTTCAGGAGGGCAGGTTGCTGGTTTGTGTCTGACTCATGTTCAGGAGGGCAGGCTGCTGGTTTGTGCCTGGTATCATAGGCATTTCTGGAAGTGCCTAGCGGCCCCCAGATATTGTGGACTGAGGCTTATCCTTCAGGCCACAGTGAATTCCCTAGGCTGGCCAGCACCAGGTGGAGAGAGTCCTGCCCTGACACTGCACATGGATACAAGAAGAGAAAATGCCTCCTTCCTTTTGAGGTCATAAACAGAGACAGCAGCAGCCTGGGATTTCCTGTGGAAAGGACCCAAATGAATTCCCACGCCCACTCACAGAGAAACGTCCAGCATGGCGCAGGTGGAATTGACTGCCTGGTATCAGAAAGGTTCCACAGGAGCTGACCTCTGGCCCCCAGGGCCTCTGTAATTCTGGCTGAACTGAGCACACGCCCTCGCCTCTGGTTTCTCCAGCTCCAGAAGCTGATGGCTGTTCTAGGCCTGGCCACTTGGAGCAGAACAGCCCCTTTGGCTCAAAGATGGGCCCTCCTGGGACTTCTACTGGAGGTAAATCCCAGAAAGAAGATTACCCATCCTTCCGTGCTGTCTGACACTCTAAATTAAGTCAGTCTGTTGCCTGGGGGGTCACCTTTGTCACCCCAAGAAGACAGCTGGAGTGAGGATGATGCTACCCTCTAGGAAACAGAAATTAGAGACAGAGTGACATCTCTGAGCCCCTGGGTACAGCTGTGGCAGAAGCTTTTCAGTTGACTTTTCAGTCTTGTGAGCCTACAAACTCCTGTGACTCTCCTAGTCACTGCTGTCACTAATCACTGAAAGAGTCCTGTCTGGTTCAATCACCAAGGACAAGGACATCTTCGGGCCTCGCTGTCCCATAGGTTTGTGTTAAATGGTGTCACCATGGTGACCTGCCAGGTCTCTTTCTAGGAGAAGCAAGAACATGCATTTCAGTGGTCCAGGCACTTCCTACAGGTAGACAGGATCGAGTCCATGAGGAACAGCTCTTGAGGGTGATGCCCCAGACCTGAGGGGCACAGAGAGCATCTCCCCTCCATTCCTGACTCCTCAGAACTCACTGTGCCACACACTTCAGGGACTGGCAGAATCGCAGAAAACCAGACAGGGATGGGAGGGGAGGCAAACACAGTGCTGCACAGACTCCCACTGAACAAAATGTGATTGCTTGCTTATTTGCCCTTCTCCAGCTATTCCAGATGACCATCTGGGAACCCACAACAATTAGACATTGGTTAGCTGGATCCTGCCAGAAAGCAAGCGTCTCCATCATGTTATAAACAGTCCAAGGCTCAGTCTTGAAAACACAGACTGAGACAGTGCAAACGTCACGCCTGCGGTACAGCCTGTGGGTCTGACACTCAGCGCTCCAGACGCTGCTCTTGACGGGAACGAGTGTGGAAATTCAAGAGGCAAGCATCTTGCCCACCCACTCTGTACTCATGCCAGCCCTTCTTTCTGCCAGCTGTCTTGTCGTCTCGGTCCTCCTAGCACTCTACTTCCCAGGAAATGTCACCCAAGTACACCATGGGAAGGCAACACTAGTTTTTATTCATTTTCTGGGAAAATTCTGTGAATTTTTGGTGAATTTTCAAAAAGCACCAGACCTCATTTTTGAATGAGAAAAATCACCCAATAGAACAGAGCGAGGTTGGGTCCCCCTGCCTTATGACTATATTGAGGTAGATTTTACATCTCATAACATTTACCCATTTCGAGTATACAATTCAATGATTTTTAGTAACTTTACCAAACTGCTAAAAATTACATCACTATAAACCAGTTCCAGACATTTTCATCTCCCCAGTAAGATCCCTCGCACCCATCTGCAGTCACTCCCTACGCCCACCCCCAGCCACGGGAACCCCCAATCTACTTCCTGCCTCTATGATTTGACTTTCTTGGACATTTCATATAAATGGAATCGTAACAGTTGGTCTTTTGTATCTGGCTTTCATTCCTTAGCATGAGGTTTTCAAGTTTCAACCATCCTATAGCAGGTATCTGTGCTTTGTTCCTTCTATGGCAGAATAATATTCTGTGGTACGGATGGACCATATTTGTCTACTCATCCACCAGTTAATGGGCATTTGGGTTGTTTCTAGTTTGGGGCTATTGTAAATTTGTGAGCTAATCTTTTTGTAAACCTATGCTATGCGTCTCTTGAATAGGTGCTGAGGAGTGAAACTGCTGGGTCTTAAACAACAGGATTGTTTTGCAAGCAGCAAGGCACTTGATTCTAAGGTCTTCAAGTTCATTTAACAAGGTGCCTCAGAGCACAGGATCTGCTCTTGAGCCCCGGCTTGGCCATTTTTGAGCGAGTGTCAGCTTGAGCTGGTAATTTAAGCCTTTAGAACCTCAATGTTCTCAACTGCAAAGTGGGAGTAATAAGAGCTCAGCAATCACTTTACGACTCCAACTAAGAGTTTGCAGAAGGCAGGTCCGCCTCCTTTGGTGTTTTTAATTAGTTTGCATTCCTGCTTTGCTCGTCCTTGACTTGGAGATCTTATGTCTTGGGAAACTGCCTCATGTGCTCGTCACTCACTGCCTCTCACTTGGCACCTCTGTGCATGCACACCAGGCTGTTATGACACTGCACCCCTTGGGCCAGTTTTCCTACCCTGCCCCCTTCTGATTGCAGCTGCTGTGACCTTGAGATTCTCCTGGGTTCCTCCATTAGTAGCTGTTCTGTCAGCTGTCACATTGTCATTGTCCATTATCTTTATTTTGCTAATATTCATCTTGTGTTCTAAATGATGCATTAAAAAAAGAAATGCTCGATCTGTACAATGAAAACTGTAAAACACTGATGCAAGAAATAGAAGGCAACACCAAAAGATGAAAAGATATTCTATATTCATGGTTTGGAAGAATTAATATTGTTAAAAATATCCATACTACCTAAAGCAATCTACAGATTCAATGCAATCTGTATCAAAATACCCATGGGATTCTTCATATCAATAGAAAAAAAAAACCCTAAAATGTATATAGAACTGCAAAAGACCTAGGATAGCCAAAGCTATCTTGAGCAAAATGAACAAAACTGAATAATTACATTACCTGACTTCAAATTATACCACAGAGCTATAGTAAACAAAACAGTATGGTACTGGTATAAAAACAAACACATAAACCAATGGAACAGAATAGAGAACCAAGAAACAAATCCATACATCTATAGTGAACTCATTTTCAACAAAAATACCAAGAACGTACACTGGGGAAAGGACAGTCTCTTCAACAAATAATGCTGGGAAAACTGGATATCTATATGCAGAAGAATGAAACTAGACCCCATCTCTCTCCATATACAAAAATAAAATAAAAATGAATTAAAGACTTAAGTCTAATACCTCAAACTTTGAAACTACTTAAAGAAGATATGAAGGAACCTCTCTAGGATATCAGTCTGGGCAAGGGTTTCTTGAGTAATACCTTACAAGTACAGGCAACCAAAGCAAAAAGTAGACAAATGGGATCACATCAAGTTAAAAGGCTTCTGTGCAGCAAAGGAAACAATCAACAAAGTGAAGAGACATCCCACAGAATGGGAGAAAATATTTGCAAACTATCCATGTGACAAGAGATTAATAACCAGAATATATAAGGAGTTCAAACCACCCTATGGGGAAAAAAGTCTAATAATCTGTCTTAAAAATGGAATAAACTATCTGAATAGATGTTTCTCAAAAAGAAGACATACAAATGGCAAATAGGTATACTAAAAGGTGCTCAGTATCAGTGATCATCAGAGAAATGCAGATGGAAACTACAATGAGATATCTTACCTCAGCTAAAATGGCTTTTATACAAAAGGCAGACAATAACAAATGCTGGCAAGGATATGGAGAAAAGGGAAGCTTTGTACACTGTTGGTGGGAATGTAAATTAGTACAACCACTATTGAAAACAGTTTAGAGGTTCCTCAAAAAACTAAAAATAGAGTTACCATACAATCCTGCAATCCCACCTCTAGGTCTATACCTAAAAGAAAGAAAATCGGTATATCAAAGAGATATCTGCACTGCCATATTTGTGGCAGCACTGTTCACTATAGCCAAGATGTGGAAGCAATCTATGGGTCCATCAACAGACAGATGGATAAAGAAAATGTGCTACATACACTCAATGGGTACTATTCAGCCATAAAAAAAAGAATGAGATCGTGTTATTTGCAACAACATGGGTGGAACTGGAGGCCATTATTTCAGTGGGTTAAGTGAAATAAGCCAGGTACAGAAAGACAAATTTTGCATGTTATCACTTATTTGTGGGAGGTAAAAATTAAAACAATTAAAGGTAGTAGATAGTAAAGTAAAGATCAAGTAAAGATAGTAGAATGGTGGTTACCAGAGGCTGGGAAGGTTAGTTGGGGGGAATGATGGTTAATGGGTATAAAAATATAGCTAGATGGAATAAATAAGACCTAGTATGTGATGGCACAACAGGGTGACCACGGTTAACAATAATTAAAATTTACATTTAAATTGTATACAATTTAAATTGTACATTTAAAAATAACTAAAATAGTATAATTGGATTGTTACACAAAGAAAGGATAAATGCTTGAGGTAATCACATACCCACATGATTGAGGGTAAGTCACCTTTATCCTGATGTAATTATTATGTGTTGTATGCCTGTTAAAATATCTCACATACTTTGTAAACAGATACACCTACTATATGCCCACAACAACTTTAAATATTTTTTTAAAAAAAAATAGAAATCCTGATTCTCTTTCCAGCTGTTTTTCCGGCTGTTCTTCTTCCTTTTGTCAAAGAATACCTGGCTTACTATTTTTTTAAGGAAGTAAAATTTAACCTCTAGCTAGTGTCAAAAACAGTGCTTCACAAAAAAGATAAATATATGTGGATCTTAAAATTTAACTTCCGGATATACTTGATGAAACTGACCTGCAGACAGTAGAAACCACAGCTGATGAATGGGAATTGAATTAAGAAGGTTTCTTTGACCCTAGAACCTGAAATTTTCTTAAATTATATATAT
>NC_045453.1:33732678-33770316 GCF_002776525.5 Piliocolobus tephrosceles
TATATATTTATATTTATATATATATATATAATTTTTCCTGGTGGGCTATGGAGAGGGCAGAGAGCCTATCAGACCCACCTAGAGCCCTGAATTCTTAGGCACATACAAAAGATGTTTTTAGCCTTGAATAAATCAGACGCCTTTTAGGTAACAAACAGAAATGAAAACAATAAAAACTGTTTCTGAGCTTAGAAACAGTAGCTTAGAAGTCTGTGCCACAGGGTGCTCTAAATGCCTTTTTTTTTTTTTTGCGTGTAATCCTGCAATGGTACTACAAGAAAAGTACAATCGGTGTTTCCATTTGACAGCTGAAGAACTGAGGCCCAGAGGGACTAAGACATTTGCCCAAAGTTACACAGCTTCACAGCAGTGGAATCCACAAGCCTATGCCTCCCATGGCTCCCACTCTCAGTTACCCAAAACACACACAGAAGCCCACGGATCTTTCCGTTGAATGCGGTCCTGCAAACACTCCCAAAATCCAAAATCTCACTCCCTACCAAATGGGAGCAGGAAACTTTTACCAGAAACTCATTTCTTTTACAACAGTTTTTCACTTAGATGATTTTCTAATCTTGATTAAAAACACAAATATAAAATAAATGGCACACTGGATAGACCAAACATCAACACACGCTACATGTATATTCACTCAGGAAATACAATTTCACACGTAAATTAATTTCAGGCAACGTAAAGCATAGCTGGTGACTCCAGCTTTCATCTGAATCACATGCCATTTCCCTTTCCTGTCCCGCTTCCCCTGAACTGAAAATAGCAGCTGATGTTCATTGAGAGGTTTCTGTGTGCCAGACAGTACTTCGCGTTCTCTCTTCCTCACTTCAGGCCTCTGAAATCAGCGCTGTTATTAGCACCTCCTTGTATAAAGAGAAAACAGAAATTCAATAAGCTAAAGAACTTCCCTCAAGGCACACAGCTAATAGGTTGAGAATCCGAGGTTTGAACCCAGAACCTTAGATCCAACAGCCAGGCTTAGTCCCTTTATTAAACAGCCTAATCGCTCCATGGGGGCATGGCACCTCTTTCTGCAACATGCATTCATTCAATGCCTGTTCCTCAATTTCCCATAAGAGCTGGGCATATTGCCAGGGGACACAGCGGTGGCCAGACCTCAAGGACTTAAGAGCAGGGGAAACAAACAATTTGAACTTGATCGCAACAGTGTGTGAAGAGATTTATCAGGAGAAACATCAGTGCTGTAAGAACACATACAGGAGTCCTGGGAGACCTCCCTAAGGAAGAGACTCCAGGTAACAGCTAAAGTTCAGAGATGTGTGGGAGTCACAGGCACATCTGCATCTCGGGAAGGTCGTACTGGCTGCCTGACAGAATTCGCATCACAGGGAAAAGGGGGTTAGAGTACACAGGAGAGGCGCTCTGAGAGGTGTCTGGGTGACCTGTATGTCTGGGGGAGGGGAGGAACAATGCCATTCAAGGGATATTTGGGAGACAGACTTGGCAAGAATTGGAGATTGAGTGGATAATGAGGACAGGATGAGAATTATTAGGCTTGGAAACATTTGAAGACTTGCACAAAGAAAAACAAAACTACCGATTTCATTTCCAATAATGCTAAAGCTTAATTTCTGCCATCTTGAATTCCCAACTGGTGTTCCAATCCCAACATATATCACAACCCAGTCCCAAATCTTGGAATGACTCCTCCACTGACTCCCAAAGTCCTCTTTCCTTAACACGCCCTTCAAGATCCTCCACATACTGCCCCTACCCTTGCTGTCAGTCTCTCTGTCCATCCATCCATTGATCCATCCATCCATCCATCCATCTATTTGACTCTGGCATAAATAGATTAATCATTTAACCCAAAGCACAATTCCAATAGCAACAAGAGCTGAGAATGAAGGTCCTCTGTGCCACAGCAGTGGGGTATAGGAGAGGCAGGTCTGACATGGCTAGAAAGGCTGTTACCATAGCTCCACTTCTCATTCCCTGTACCCAGGTAAACTCAGCTCCCTCCCCTAACAGGCCTTTGCCTTTGCTCCTCCTTTGCCCTGATGACAGGCCTTCCTGGAGCTGCCTCCTTCTCTCACTAGGTAATAGCTCTGTGTTCTTCAATCTGGAAACCCATTAAGACTCTGAAATTATACAGTATCCCTATCACCCTAGGGACATTGCAATCCAGACCCAAATCCTGCCCTCATGGAGCAGACAAGCTAGATGAGAAAGAAAGACATGAATCTGAGATGCACACAAACATAGTGACTGTGACAAGAGCTACCAAGGGGAGGGGTGTGGAGCCCTGAGGACATGAACAGGACTCGAGGAAGTCAGGGGGGTCAGGGAGAGCTTCCCCTGGAGGAAAGTCCGAGATGTGTGTCCTTGAAATGGCATTCCCCTGAAACTTGGTTTCCTTGTCTATAAAATGGGGGGGCATCATAGAAAATACCTCTCTGAGTTGCTATAATAGCAATTAAATGGAATAATAAATATCAACTCCTTGACCCAGAGCAAGTGCTCAAAAGATGCTCGTTCTTATTGTTCATTACTCGCCTGCTTCTATGTCAAACATTTGTGGAGCTGAATCCTTCAAAGGTGTGTTTCCTCGAAGGTCTCACATGCCTTAGCAGCAAATGCAATCAGAGATCCGGTCCACAACAGAGGCTGTAACAGATGGGGACAGGGTTCCTGAGTTCTGGAAGCAGAGCCCAAGCAATTGTCCCGTCTGTAAGTGAGCGATCATCGGGGCAAGTGGGTGCCAACTGACACCTGCTACCTGGCTTCCTCAAGCTCTTCTAACACAGGCTCTCACTTACCAAAGTAAAATTAAACATTTCTAATTTATGGAGAGAGAGGGGCTCAATGTTAGTGACTATGTTTACTTGTCTTCGGCTGGAGTTGTGACGCTTCACATAGTGACAGCCAGAACTCCTGAGAACATGTGTGGTAGTTGTTTCTTCTGAATTCTGTCCAACTTGTTGGCATCATTGGATGCCAACTTCCCCAGAACAGTGGGAGGAGTTGGCATGCCCATCTCATCCGTGCAGGACAAAGAGAGGCCTGCCATTCCCGGTGCTCTTGGAAATGCTTGCTTTTCCCAAGGTGGCCTCCATCAGCTCTCAGACGCTCTAGGAGCTTGTGGCCAGAGAGGTGCTGGCCTGACTATTGGGCAAGGCTTGTGGAAAGGGGATGAGGAACAGAAACTGAGCAGAAAATAACAAAGGCCATTCCTGTGGCCTGTGGGAAGTGCTCAGAAGAAACTCTCTCCGAAGACCCTGCCACACCTGGCTGTTCCTACTTGGAGCGAGCACCTTCCTCCATGCTGTTAGTCATAACTCGGACTGATCCTGGCAAGAATTAAAGTCCTTCACACCCATTAACTTCACAGACTAGCAGGGACACTTTGTAATACATCCACAGCTCACCTCTTCCTTGTGTTCATGCACCCATGCATTTATTAAACAAGTAGTCACAGCTGCCTGTTACATCCTCAACTCTGCAAACAGATGCAGATAAAATGAGGAAGAGAAATAGACCCAAATCCTGCCCTCGTGGAGCAGACAATCTGGATGAGAAAGAAAGACGTGAATCTGAGATGCACAAAAACATAATGACTGTGACAAGAACTACCAAGGGGAGGGGTGTGGAGCCCTGAGGACATGAACAGGACTCAAGGAAGTCAAGGGAGTCAGGGAGAGATTCCTGGAGGAAGGGGCATTTGAGCTGAGGTTTGAAAATTCAGAAGCCATGAACCAGATGAAGAAAAGAGGAAATAACATTCTTAGTAGAGGAAAGAGCTTACTCAAACTCCCCAGGAAAGAAGGAAAAGAGGGGCTGACAAAGGTGTGCCCAAGCGAGCTTCCTTTTGGAGCAATAGTCTTGACAGCCACAAACATCTTCTTTCGACTCCTTTACTACTTTCTCTTGGCCGAGCTCATCGTGTTGTGACTTCCCTCTTGGCCTCCAAATTGCTCTTACCTGTGGTCTTGCAATAAATGGCCTGATCGGTTGGCAACCCGACATGTCTGTGGGTTTGACTCCATGCATACAGTTCAGTCTGTTCTGTTGACGTGCATAGATTAGACAATCAGGACACCCAAAAGCAAGACACAGATCTCGGTTCCAGAAAACCTGAGACGGTTGAGGCGGCTGACAGGGACTGTTTGGCGCAGATGACATCAAGAATTCCAGAAAAGATAAACATTAGGCATCTCCTCCACTACTGACCACTGGATAAGGAATTTCTCTGACTTACGTAAACCTGGGATCACAATGAAATTCTTTGAAGATGAACCTGAGACTTCACGTTGCTACCAGAGCTTTAAAATAAGAAATCATATCTAGCTTCAAAAAACTACCCCACCTTGTAAAGGCCAGCTTTAGCTTCAACTTTTTCATGTTATCCTGGTTTCTGAGGAGATAGGAAACCAGAAACTACAATTCATAGTTAATTAATTAGTTATGATGAACTAGCACTACACTATGTAATTGACACATGGTAACTTAAATAACTCATAAAACAACCCCATAAGGTAGGAACTCTTATTATATCCACTTGTCAGATGAGCATATTGAGGCTCAGATAAGTGACGTCACTTGCCCATACATGGGTCAGTTGGTAAGAAAGGGGTAGAACTTGGGTTTGAAGCTCAGCTCCCCAAGAACTCACCTTCTCTGAATTCTGCACCCCGAGATCCTTCCTACCTTGGGGACCATGCCCCAGGTTGACTCATTCATTCATTTATTCACTCATTTCTTTGGCAAATATTTATTGTGCTCCTAGTATGTTTTAGGCCCTGTTCCAAGTGCTTAAGATAAAATAAACAAGCCTACTATGGTCTGAATGTTTATGTCCCCACAAAATTCCTATGTTGAAATACCAGCCTCCCATGGGATGGTTTTCGGAGATGGGCACTTTGGCAGGTGGTTAGGTCATGAGGGTAGAGCCTTGTAAATGAGACCCAAGAGAGTTCCCTCACTCCTTCCACCATGTGAGGACACAGCAAAAGAACGGTTGTCTATGAACCAGGAAGCAGCCCTCACCAGACACCAAATTTGCCAGCACCATGATCTTGGACTTCCCAGCCCCTTGAACTGTGAAAAAATGGACTAAGGTGAACCTGACACAAATTCCTGTCATTTTGGAACTCATAGTTTCATGGGAGTTGACAACAAGAAGCCAAATGAATAGGTGAAATACACAGTGCACAGGGATCCTATGTGGGGAACTCAAGCAGGACAGGGGGTAGGAAGTTTTGGGGTGGAGAGGGGAGGCCGCCTCATGAAGGTGAGAGAGTATTAGATGTGTTTCCTCTTTACATGAGACAATTTCCAACAAGATTCACATCTGGAATAATGGCGAGGGTGGTGTATTAAAAATGCTAAATATTCATTCAGATATTTCTTGAGTGTCTGCTTTGTACTGGGCGCTGATATATCACTCAACAAAATAAAGATGCCTCTTTCTTAAGCTTCCGGTCCCGTGTGGAGAGCCCAAAAGTAGGGAGCAGACGAGATAAACCATCATTGACTCCATAGGACAAGGCATGGCACAGAGTGTGATGAGTGCTGGGGGAGTGGGTTGAAATTGTTTTGTGGGGTGGACAAGGCCTCTTTTAGAAGATGACAACTGAGTGACGGGGAAGAAGGAGAGGGAGAGGATTGTGTGGACACTGGGGAAGGACATTCAGGGCAGAGGACCAACTAGAAGAAGGTCTCAGGTGGGGCTTGTTCCAGGTGTGTGTGTGGAGTAATGAGGAAGCTGGTGAGGTGGGGCCAAAGTGAGGCTGATGGGTAAAGAGGAGAGGAGGTCTGAGCCTTGTTTACTCAGCAAGCATGCCAAGCGCTAGCCTGACCTGACCTGACTGCTAACCTTTCCAGAGTCCTTCATGCATACCAGGGGCTGTGTTTAAATCATCTTAAAGGTATGTTCATTTTATAGATGAGGACCCATTTTACAGATGAGGAAACTGAGGCTTAGGCTAAACGCAAACTTTCCAAAGTCTCGCAGAATGTAGCCAACGCCAGGCACAAATGAAATCCTCCCTGGCACTCAGTGGGGGTCCCGAATGCTTGGCGAGCCTGCATCCCCAGGCATCCAGGAGACAGCAGGGAATGGAGAATGGGTGGCCCTTTCCATGGGCCCTGGAGCAGCTGGGGAGGCAGAGCTGACAGGAACAGGGCCGCAGGGAGTTGGTGCCCTGATGTTGGGGAGCTACCTAGCTGGGTTGAGACCCAGGTGAAAGACACAGTGCATACAGGCCGTAGGGCTTGCCTTCTTCCTTCCCTCTGGGAAGCAGGCTGAGCTGGCCCAGAGGAGGCCTTCAAATCGACACCCAGGCCCTTCCCTGGCGGGAGGCAGGGAGAGATGGCGGACGACGATGAGCCTCTGACGAGGAGCCTGTCAGTCCACTACTGCTGGAGGGGCTTTATCTCTAAAATACAGTGTTCTGTTAGAAGGTGCACATTTTCACATCTATTAAATTGCTTTGCATGAAAGTGTACTTTCCTGGTACCATAGCAACCGTGTAATCTGATTTAAATTTTTTGCCTTGTGCTGTAAAAGCTAATGCCACACTTTCTGAAGTCAGTGGCTGTGCCGTGCACAGGATGTCCATTTTTGAGAAAAGAAAAATAATCATCCTTGGCTAAAAATCACCAGCACCACCCCCACCCCACAGGTGGCTGTTCTATGCGAACGGTTACAGATATAGGTGCCAGCATCTTAACCGCTTCCCCGCGGGTAATTGTCATCAGGTTATTGAACCCCTTGGAGCCTCAGTTTCTTCATCTAAAAATCAGAAATTAAAATATTTCTGCCTCACAGGGCTGTCAGAAGGGTTAAACGACATGAAGCATAGGAGGGGCTTAGTTCTGCATCTGACATTTATTAAGTGCTAAGTAAACAGTAACTAGGGATCTTGTCTTCCTCAATCCCGCTCCTTTATTAAGAGTAATAATTGACTACTGGCGATGTTGCCAGGCTGACTCCGAAATCCATTACTCTCAGTAGCGGCTGCAATGCGGCTTTCCATTTACTGCTTGTCTTCCTCACTATAATATTCCAAGAAGGTGCTCAGCGGTTATTTGAGGAAGGGATGAAAGGCAAGGCTGCCTTTGCGTATCATGCTGTGCTGTTTCCCTGTGTCAGGCAGGTCTTCCTCTCTCAAAATCCACCCCCATGGATCTATTTGGCTTCCCTTCAACAATGCCAGGCGCGATCTGGAGGCCTTGGGTAGGCACTCGCTGTGGTCCTCACTCCCAGGGGGCTGCAGCCCTGTCTCGGGCAACCTTGCTCACATGCTGGTGGCATGTAGGATGCTGTTAGTGGGAGGGTTGTGGACACATCATGTCCCTGTCACGCAGCTGAGAGTTACATCCCTTAGATTCAGTGAGGATGGGCATCTCAGAACCACTCAGCTATGCAGGGCTGGACTCCTCTTCGGTCCAGGGACACAGTGGGCTCCACCCACGGGGGAGCAGAGAGGAAGGGATTCTTGCATCTGCACACACAGGGTTTTTTTTTTTTTTTTTTTTTTTTTTTTACAGAGTCTCGCTCTGTCACGCAGGCTGGAGTGCAGTGGTGTAATCTCCGCCCACTGCAAGCTCTGCCTCCTGGGTTCACACCATTCTCCTGCCTCACCCTCCTGAATAGCTGGGACTACACGCACTTGCCACCACGCCTGGCTAATTTTTTGTATTTTTAGTAGAGATGGGGCTTCACCAGGTTAGCCAGGATGGTCTCGATCTCCTGACCTCATGATCCACCCGCCTTGGCCTCTCAAAGTGTTGGGATTACAAGCGTGAGCCACCACACCCAGCCAGGGTTCTTAAACTGGATGGCACATCAGATTCATGGTGGGGACTGTTAAAATGCATATTCCCGGTATCATGACAGTAATCCTGATTCAGGGGGTTCAGCCTGGGACCCTGGAGCCAGTATTTGCATCTCTCACCCGTAGTTCTTGTGTAGATATCCAGACAGGCACTGTTGAATATCTGTCTTAGTCCATTTGTGCAGCACATCTGCTGAGTACCTGGGCCTTCCAGAGCTGTGGCCTGAGTGCCTGTGGGTGCCTGTGCCCTCCAGAGCTGTGGCCCGAGCCACATCTAGGTCTGGGCCACACAACTGGGGTGACCCAGGAGTGCTGAGCCTGAATGAGTGGAGCAGAAACTGGGGAGAGCTCTGACCATCAAGCCCTGAGGTCCCACAGGCACCCTGAGACTCCCCTTGAAACCACCCTGCCTTGAAGGCCCTGGCTGTTTGGGACTGTGATGGGCACAGCAACTCAAATACCTTTATGGTCATTTTTCCGTTGTCTTGATGAATCACATCTGGCTTTTCTCTCTCCATACTCATCTACTTGCTAGAGAAATTAACAGCAGGGGTGTCACTTGACCACACTCGGTTTTCCCTCCCAAACACACCTATTCATTCTTAACATAGCCAGGCTGAGAATTTTCCCAAGTTTTAAGTGTTGCTCCCCTTTTGATTATAAATTCCATCATTAGTTTGTCTCTTCTTACATTTTACTGTGAGTCATCAAAAGAAGTCATGTGGCACTCACAGCACTTGGCTTAGAGATTTCTTCCACCCAGTTTATTACTCATGAGTTCTGCTTTCCACAAAGTGCTACAACATAAACAAAATTCGAGCAAGCTCTTTGCCACTTTATTACAAGGATGGTCTTTCCCTCAGGGTTCAATATCTTGTTTCTCATTTTCATCTGGGACCTCGTCGGACCTCATATTTCTACCAATATTCTGTCCACGACCACCTGGATAATCTCTAAGAAGACTGAGGCTCTCTCTCCAGCTCTCTTCTTCTGAGCCCTCCCCAGAATCACCCCTAACACTCTTTCATGGCAATACAGATACATATCTATCTATCTATCTATCTATCTATCTATCTATCTATCTACCTACCTATCTATCTATTTATATATTTATCTATCTATATATCTATCTATATCTATCTATATATCTATATCTCTATCTATATACCTATCTATCTACCTACCTATATATATATATTTATATATTTATCTATCTATATCTATCTATATATCTATATATCTCTATCTCTATCTATCTATACATCTATCTATCTATATGTCTATATCTATATCTATAGGTATATATATACATTTTACTTCAAAACTGTTCTCGCCTCCACCCAATACTCAGTTTCAAATTTCAGGTATTTGTGATAGTGACATCCCGCTGCTTAGTATCAGTTTCTGTCTTAGAATATTTCTGCTGCTATAACAAAATACCAGAGACTGGGGTAATGTATAAACAGCACGAATTAATGGATCATGGTTCTCAAACCTGGGAAGTCCAAGTTCAAGGGGCTTGCAGGCTCAGTATCTGATGAGGGCCTGTTCTCTGCCTCTAAGGTGATGCTGTGTCCTCACATGACGGCAGGGTGAAAAAGAGGCAGGCGGCTCTCTGCAGCCTTTTATATGGGCACCAATCTCATGCATGAGGGTGGGTTCCTTATGGCCTCCTCACCTCCCCAAGGGCCCACCTTCTAATGACAGCTCCTTGGTGATTGGGTTTCAACCTATGAATTTTGGAGAGACACAAACATTGAAGCCATAACAACATCTTAGAGAGTCTAGATGTTGTTGTATTATTTTAGAAAGTGTTATTTATTGGTTAACTATTTAGAGACAAAATTTTATGATGTTTGTAATGAATATTAAATATATTACATATACCTTACTATACTCCCGAAGGCAGAAAAGACAAAGTAAGCACAGGCAGATGTTAACGATCATTTGGGGAACTGTGTGTGGCAGTTCATTACTGTATTCTCCCTATGTTCCTGTATTTTTGAAATTTTTCATAATAAAAAGGGTTTTTCTTAATGCTATGATAAGCTAAAGATCTAAGGAACTCAGAAATCCTTGTAGATCTTCCCAGCTTTCAACTCCAGCCAGAAAATCTGATGTATTTAAATATTGGTGCTCACCTTGTATCTGAAGAAAATTCAGTTTCTAAAGCCTTACTTTTCAAACTTGAGCAGCTGTGGAATGATTTGTTTTTCCTTCTTCTTCTTTCTTCTCTGACTGACACAGTGGCATCACTGGGGGACTGCACCTCATAAACAAACATGACTACTGTGGCCTGACATCACGTGCCCTGATGTGATTTTGCAGCTGGAGATTCAGAGGGTTTCGTTTTTCCTTCTTCTTCTTCTTCTTTTCATTCTATATGCTGTGGTTTCTGGCACCTCAGGAGAATTTGAAAGGAGAAAACTGTTTTCCCTAACTAGCATGAAAAATGCAAAATCCATGCAGTGTGCCCTCTCCCTGCCCCACACACCACACACACCCACAGGGGGCGCTCTCGGCATGAGCCTCCATGAGGTTCCTTGTGGCTTTGGAGCCCAGAGCGCTCATGACCACAGAATCTGAGGTAGCAAAGGGAGGTATCAGGTCCAGTCTCCCCAAGTCTCTCCTGTCTCATCTGCGGACCATTTCGATGGTGCTTCAGCCTCTTTGTAAAGTTCTCCAAGGATGGAAAGAAAGCAAAATAAACCATGGGTCCAATTAATTTCCAGATCTGAATGCCTGGAGATGTAAGGCACACCTAGGGAGACATGGGAATACAATGAGCAGGCTTTAAATAGCCCAGATCCCAAATCTGGCTCCACCACTTATCACCTGTGTACCCTTTATATCGTTGAACCTCAGTTTCCTGATTTGTAAAATTAGGGGGAAGTGAACTTTTGGAATACTTTTGGGAAGACTGAATGAGAAAATTCGTGTGCAGCATTAGCCTGGAATATAGTTACCATCCAATAAATGTAATAATATTTACTTTTGTGTGGTCCTATGCACACACATACAGATTCATCAATACTGAAGCACCTCCAGACCGCCCTCTCTCCTGTGCACATCTTTAGGTAAGGCAATCCCCTCTGCACAAATCCAGGGAACCACTTAGCTCCACTCAGTACCAAATGAAAGAAAGAGTGTGTCCATGGAAACAGAGAACACGAGGTTTTAGGGTTGAGAGGGACCTTCAGAACATGACATGCCTCCCCCATTCCCCCTCACACTCCGCTCTCATCAGCTTCCTGAGGCTTTCTCCTGCACTTAGTGTAAATGCAACCCTCAGCTGCAAGGCCCAGTAGTATCTGGCCCCTCCCACCTCCTCTATCTCAGGGAATCTCAGTCCTGCTCCTTCACTGTGTTCCCACCACCCTGGTCTCCTCCCAGTTCCTCCCATAGAACCAGCAAGGGAGGGGCCATTGCACACACTGGCCCCAGCTGGGAACGCTGCCTGCCTTCCTCCACAATCCCACAGCCCAGAGACTCACGTGACAAGGCTTTCTCTCTCCCCCGCCGGCTCACCTCCTCTGCAAGTTCTTCCTGGAACACCCCTCTAGAGGCAAGTCCCTGCCCCGAGTTCATGTCACCCTCATTGTCCCTTTCGTATCTGTCCTTGTAGGTTCATCTGTTTGCCTCAGCTAAGAGATGCTACCATGTATGAGCTCCATGGGACCTCAGAGAGAGGTGACTTTGCTCATGGTGTCTTCCCAGGCCTACTCGCCTCTCAGTACACTAGGAGGGAGGGAGGGGAGACCTGGCCACTGGATACGAAGGGGAACCACAGCCAGAGAACCCAGAGGCAGGGCAGAAGCTCAGCCCAACTCCATCCAGTGCCCCTCAAACTCAGCCAGTTGTAGGAAGGAGGTAAGTGAGACCTCACCTCAGCCTGGGAGACATCCAATGAACAAAACAAGCGACTCTGAGAGGGTCCCCCTGTGGGCAGTCGCTCGCTGCTGCATTGCTTTAGCAGAGTGGTGCAGAATGCCATCTTGGTCTAAATATCTCCCCTCCTGACTTCTTGCGCTGTGGGGATTCTGCCATCAGAAGTGTTCCCTGTATGAGTCAGGAGGCTCTCAGTGGCTGGTGACAGAGACCACGTTCGAACCACTTAACAAAGGGAGATGGCTGCCCAGAGTCTCAGAGAGTCCCAGCGCCTGCAGCAGAATCCCTCAGGCACTCTGGGCTACAGTGCTCCAAAGGCCCTTCACCATGTCTGGCTCCCTCACTGCCTGCCACATCCCCCATCTGCCCGTCGGCTTCGTTGTCAGGCTCCTGGGTACACGGCTTTAGAAAAGAGCCACAGCAGGGGTGGCCCTCACAGCAGGGGTGGCCCCCACAGCCTGGTGCCCTCAGGAAGGCTGGCGGAAGCCTCACAGTGGTTTTAATCTGGCTGATAAGGGACACGTCTCCAGCCCAAGCACATCACTTGGTGCTCCTGTTGGCCAGATCCAGGTTCTGTGATCCGATCCTTACCAATGCAACTGCCATGACAAATGGGGCAGAGGGGTTTTCCATGGGGCAGCTGGGCACTGATTCTAAAGGACAGGAGAGGCGCCACTGGAGTGGCCCAAACGACAGTCCCACCACCAAGGGTATGCTTGCAAAAGACTTGTACGCAGATTAGTACTTCCTGGCGGGGGGTGGGGGTGTGTCCTCACACACCTGGGGAACATTCTGTCCTATGAGCAGCAGTAATTCCTCACCGAGGAAGGAGGTGTTGTGGGTGAGGACAGTAACACCAGCACAACTCCATGGTCGGGGCAGGAACTCTGTATACCCTCTTCTCCCCGCCAATCACATTCCCCTTGAGGTCGACTCAGTCTCAATGTCCCTCCCCATGTGTACAAGGAGTTGGGATTTCACTTACATGGTTGCAAAGAAGGTGAAAAAATACCTGTGTAGGAGATGCTGGGTGCCGTGGCTCACGCCTGTAATCCCAGCACTTTGGGAGGCTGAAGCAGGGGGATCACTTGAGGTCAGGAGTTCAAGACCAGCCTGGCCAACATGACAAAACCCAATCTCTACTAAAAATACAAAAATTAGCCAGGCATCGTGGTGTGTGCCTATAGTCCCAGCTACTTGGTAGGCTGAGGCAGGAGAATCACTTGAACCCAGGAGGTGGAGGTTGCAGTGAGCTGAGATCGCACCACTACACTCCAGCCTGGCTGACACAAAGAGCAAAGAGACTCTGTCTCAAAAAAAAAAAAAAAAAAAAAAAAGTGTAGGCAAAACCACCCACTGAAAATCACTGCAATAGTCTGTAACGCACAAGTGGCTCCTGTACAGAGATTCATATGCAGGCACGGTTTCAGGAACCACTCACCAGGCTCAAGAAAGGAAAGAAGACAGCTGCCTACAAGCAGAGACTTGGGCATTCAAATCACCCAGTCCGCGCAAGTCCAAACGCCTCATGGAGAGGTCAGAATGGTCCTGCCATCTGAACCCTCTTTTCTGTTTGTTAGTTTCTTTATCCTTAGAACCTTGATCCACGTACTTGTCATGAAAATTATTGCGCATATGAGGAAGCCATGTTCACAGCCTCCCAGTACCAGTTACCTGTTGCCACAATAACACTGTATTCATAACCAGCCTGAAAATTCAGAGGCTTACATAATAAGCGGGAACTTGGCCCCACATCAGTGGAGCATCAGCTGACAGGGGCTAGCTTCAGTTGACGACTGACAGGCTGAGGTCCATCCCGGCTCCATCCACAGCAGGCAGGAGCAGGAGCCACAGCAAGCAAGTGCAGCCCTCCATGCGCCGTCTCAGCTTCAGCTTCTGTCACGTTCACTCGCACCCCATGAGCCTCAGCGGGTCACACCATCGGTGTTGGGTGCTGCAAAGTGACCTATCCCAGGTGGAACTCAGGATACCCAAGGAGTGAAGAATTAAGGGCCATCTGATCTTCACCCTGACACACAGTGGGCGCCAATAAAAACTGTGTTGGCTTCAAATTCAGATCTTTCGTGATCACATCCACATATTCTGCAGAGAATTCACCCACTGAATGGTACCCACCATTCCCTTCTTAACAGCAACTAAATCCCACCTTCCTGCCAAGGGCTAAATCCCGAGGGCAGGGAGCATGTACATCTCTTTCATGTTCCTTTCTTCAGCAAGGAGAAAAGAGATCAATGAACATAGACTGATTGACCAAAGAACAGCTGGACTGACCTGTGTCTGCAGCATCTGAAATGCTCCAGGTCCTGCGCAGAAAACCTTCATGTGGAATGTCATTTTTTAACATTTCATTGTGGAAAATTTAACAAATACTAAAGAAGGCAGAATAGCATAAACCTCTATATACTGCCTCGACTTAATGACGAGCTGTATTTTACCATGTTTCCTTCAAATGATTTTTGCTTGAGAATTTTAAAAGTAAAATACTGACAATATGACATTTCATTTCTAGTTTAATACTTCAGTTATTAAAAAAAGACATTTAAAGAAAAAGACATTTACTTATAAACCACAATACCATTATCAGACTTAACAAACTAAATGGTCTTCCTTAATATCTGCTAGCACGTCCATATTCAAATGTCCTCCATTGCCCTACAAATGCCTTTTGATAATGGCTTTGTTCCAATCAAATCCAGATAACCCACATAAGACACATTTGGTTGTTCTGTCACTTAAATTTCTTTTAATCTAGAAGAGCCATGGCTTTTTATTTATGTCACTGACTTGTTGGGGGAATGTATCTACTTTTAATCTGCACAATAGCCATGCAATGTAATTGTACTTATCCCCATTTTCCAATGAGAAGACTGACAAAGTCGGTGTCATCAAAAAGGAGATCTGCTTTCATTCTCAAAACCACACTCTTTCTGCCATTGCAGGTCCGTATCAGGAGAGGAAAAAGAAAGGCACTAAAACCTTCAGTTTACATTGTAAAAAGCAACACTCACATTTAAGGTGGGTTTCTAGCACATTTTGACACAGCTGGGCTATTTCTGCAAAAGAAAAGGAAATGGCAATGGAAAAGTGGCCATTCTAGCCTTATGGAGGAGTAATATTGCTTCCCCCCAGCGCACATCCCATTCTGTGCTGGGCAGAAACTATCTAGCAAATCAAGAACATAAAACTGAGGGGTTTATCTTTACAAATATGGGGGTTGTCAGACAACACAAACAACCAAAATCAAAGATCTGATTGTCTTTACGATTTTACACCCTGACCATCTATCTATTAAGTGATTTGCAAAAAGGAAGATGCTTCCCATGGCCCCATCTGATGTGAAAATGTGGGTTTCTGCTTCTCTCTGGTTGATCCTTCGAAGAGGCATGTGCTGGAGAACTCCTTAATAATACTGGGGAAAAAATATCGTGGAAATCTCCACGAGGCGAATTAAGGATTATAAGGGCTCTTCTTCCTTCAAGTTCTTTTAAGCAAGGTTGCTTTGCAGAGAGAGATTTGTAGAACTGTTTCTCTAAAAGCAAATGCTGGCCGATAAAAGCTCAACAGCTCTGAGAATTGGGTTACAAGCTCTTTTCCTGTGCTCGCACCAAGAGTGCGATGGGCTTTCAAAATTCCATTTCTTCCCTATTGCTGCAACTTAGGAATTCACTTTTGAAATCCTGATGCCTGATGGATGAATTTTTAAAATTTATGTCCCTAGAATATCCTGTGGGTATTTAATAGTAGATATGAGAAATTTCAGATATCTGAGCATTCTGTTTTAGATCTGGCAGCCTCTTATAATGAGCTCAGCTAGATCGCCCAGAAAGGGTCCCTACAGACCTACCTACCAAAAAAGCAGGGAGGAGCAGGTGCGCCCCACGGAGGAGAAGGCCACTGTGGGCGCCATGCAAACCAAAGATCATGATAGGGAGCCCAGAAATGGGAGGCACAGGCGAACTGAGAAACCAGGGGTCACACTCCAGAATCTCCCTGCTCAAAAGATGTCTTTTTAATTCTTCAGTCCTCAGCTTAATTTTTCGAAACTCTTCCAATGAACAAGGTTTTCTCTTATAAATGGAAACTAGAAAATGGTGTAAGACTCTGTTTAATAAAACTATAGGAGATAGAGAAGATGTTTTGGAAGCTGATGCAAATCTGAGAAACAAGAATGGCTCAGCACCAGGGTTTGGTGAGCAAAACAAGTGAGGGCTTCCAAGCCGATTTTTTGTTGTTGTTGTTGGTATAAAAAGGGTGGTTCCTTTTGACGAGTGATGTAATGGTGCCCCTGCAAGTCGTAAGATGAGATGCAATTTCAACTTCTCAAGTCTCAGTTGGCAGATCCGTCCCAGTCTCCTCCATTTTCACAGCACAACCCATTTCCAAAGAGAATCCCAAGACTAATAGCCTCTGACAAGAGTCTAAGAATTCCAGTGAAAATATTTTTCAAGGCCAGAATCCTGAAAAAGTTGAGCCAACCCTTTAGATTCCCTGAGACCACTCCAGTTTTTACCAATACTCAATCCACAAGGTATGGAAAGTTCATATGTTGCAATTTCTTTTTTTTTTTTTTTTTTACTAAAGCAACCTCAATTTGCAATGAGATAAGTTTAGATAAAATTAATCATAATTGCAAATAATATGGAAAAAATTTTATGGATACTGTCTTTCATCAGTGTCCATGACTTCCAAAATCGTGACTGACACATCACAGCATGACCGTGCTCTTTAACAGGACAAGACTTCTCCAGCACCCTCACGTAGTCCTTTTTCTCCTCCTTTGCACTGGAATATTGCACCAACAGGACTCATTCGGCACTGATAGTGAGTTTTCCAGCACGAAGAAGGAGTGAGCCCTTGAGTCTCTCAATATTTGCAAAGCTTTTCCTTTGCCCTGAGTTTCCACTCTGAAGACCTATCACTGAAAATGCAGCCTCAAATTCATCCGTGGGGAAATCAATAACAAATCAAGCAGCTATTCACTCAGATTTATTGGCATAACCAGGTGAGGCAGCCAAAACTCTCCAAGAGTGGGTTGTTGATTATGAGTCAGGCAGTCGGAAACAAGCTACTACTGGATTTCATGCTGATGTGATAAATTCTGCTACAGCCATGGATCAGACAAGTGGTAACTCAAATGGATGGTTCCTCAAGATGCAAAAGCATATTTCATTCCACTTACAGCTTGATACAGCTAATCAGTCTTAATCTCAGCATAACTCACGAGTCCAGAAGAATCTTCTGGAAGGCACAGATATAAGGCTGTTTTTGAACAGGCTCATAATTTCTGTGCACTAAAATCCTGCGGGGAATTTTCTTTGAATCGGGATTTGAGGAGGAGTGCATTCCCAGGATATTTTTATGGAATCTCTTAATGATATCTGGTGATCGACAGACAGGTGTCTGTCATTGACACTTTGAGTGCTTAGTGGAGCTGAACGATGGCACAGAATGGGATCTGGGGTTTAGACTCTAGGTAATTTTGAAATTGAAAAAAAGGGGTTTGATGTGAGCTGACAACATGGCGCCTTTACAAATGCTAACATTTATTTTAAAATCTAAAGACTGATTTTTTGAAAAAAAAAAAAAAAGCATAGAAATAAAGACAATTAAATCCTTCTCATTTCTTGCCCTAAGACTCTGTATTCTCTGGCCAGTGTCACAGGGCCACTTGCAGTTTTAACATCTAGTTTAGAACAAATGGGGCCTGCTACATTGACATTCCCTTCAAATCCCCACCGTGTCACTGAGAAAAGAACAATCTCACTACTCAGAGGTTTTACATCTCCCTAACCACTTTTACAGCTGCATTTATTTATAAAAAAATAATTGGAAATGACTGATGTGAGTCAAACTTAATGCTCATGAGACTCTGTGGACTTTCCTGTCAAAGGACATGAATCAGAACATACAGGTGCACATTTCTGGTTAATGTCCAAATCCTGTCAACACAATGCACATTTTAGAGAGCAATCTAAGGAACCTGAATTGTCCTTGATTCAGAGAAAAATAGGTTATAATTCCAAACATCTGCTTCTTACAAATAACACCACTTAAACGAGAAGTACAGAGTTCACATTCTGAGGATGAAGTCTGATGATTTCACCTACAACAATTGCACTACGGGAACATGGTTGTCAGTGGCGTGATCCTTGCTTTGCACCTTTGGAAGGAGAAAGGGCTGGGATCCTGAGAGAACAACAGAGGGTTCAGTGTGACCATGGCAGAGAAGTAGCCTGTTTGTACCAGTGGCTCCACTTCGTGCTGTAAAGACGCCCTTTCCAATGTGACTTGGCACCTCCTCCTATGAGGAGGTGGAATCTCTGTCCTCAGCCTTCGAATGTGGGCTGAGCTTGCAACTCACTAGGACCACAACGGTTTCACACTGAAGTCTCAAGAAGCTTTGACACAGGTTGTTTGTACTCTGGGAACCTTGCCTTCGCTGTAAGGGCAGGCTCAGGCTGGCAATGCTGGAGGAGAAAAGACCATGTGGAGGATAACTGACATTATGTGGCCAACACCAGCAAACCCCCAGAAACAGGGCTGTCTAAGCAATCACTATAGACCACAGAGGAAAGAGAGAGCCCAGCTGAGACGACGTGAACTATCCAATGCTGCTCAGCCCAAATTGCCAGGCCTCAGAACCAAGAATTAAAAGTGTTAAGCCTCTGAGACAATTGGTTTATGCCATTAAGCTTCAGAGTAGTTCTTCATGGGGTCTAACTAGTTCAGACCCCATAATAGCGTCTCTCTCTCACACATACACCTCTATGTCTCTGTTATCTCCCTCTCTCATTTCTATCTTTCTATCTCTGTTTCCATCTCTTGCTTCCCACAGTCTCACAAACTCAGCCAAGGAGCCCCAGATCTGCTGTAGCACTTTCATGGGAGAGGAGTCTTATCTCGACAGGAAGGTGGGGGACACAGCTTAGGTTATGTTTGCCAAACCTTGTGGTCTCGGGACTATTTTCACTCTTTAAATTAGTAAGAGTAACCTCAAAGAGCTTCTGCTTGTGTGGGTGATGTGTATCAGTATGTATCATTTTAGAAAAGCTAAGAAAATGTTAAAAGTCAAGAAAATGCAAGTCTGTGTGCCGTTAACCATCAGAGCAATGACGTCATCCCAGTTCACATGACTGCTGTAAAACTCCACTGCACGCTCATAAAAAAAATGAGAGTAAGAAACGAATATAACCGCTAGTGTTTCTATGGAAGTAATTTTGCCCTCGTGTACCCCTGAGAACTTCTGACTTGAGCTGAAATGAAAGAATCAGCTGGACCATTGTCTCAGATATTCCCAGGCTCTCACAACGTTTCCCTACTCTGTCTGCTAGGTTTTGCTTATGATGAAAATCATCAGAATATTAGTGCAGGTAGTTAGGCCTACATGAACAGGGGAGGAAAAATACCCCCAACAACCCCAGGAATGTCTCAGGCAACTATCAGGTGACGGTCAGGTGGTTGTTAAACTGTTTCTCTAAAATAATAGTTGGCTGCAGCTGGTGCCAGGGAATGGCAGTCTCCCAATAGGTAGAAAATCCCTGAAGCTGGTGATCAGCTGCTTCCTGATAAGCTCTCAGGAGCCAAGTGGGCTCAAGCGTGAGTGCTAAGAGGCAACATGGCAGAGTTTAACTGGGATATGGCCTTCCTCTAGGAACACTGGACTAGTAAGGGGAAAACGCCTCAGATAAGCATGTGCACCACTTCAGGAAACACCCTGTGCGTGTGGCCCCTCCTAAGTGCTGGCCGGTCACTGCACATGTGGTCAGTCCAACCAAGGGAAGAATCAGGGGAGAAGAAATGCAGATTCCCAGAAGCATGCCGATGTGTAAGACCCCAAGTCAAAGTCAAGCTTGATCTTTCCAGTCACCTGCTTGGTCCTCTTCCAAGTGTACTTCACTTTCTTTCGTTCCTGCTCTAAAACTCTTTAATAAACTCTCACTCCTCTGAAAACTTGCCTTAAACTCTCACTCTGTCTTATGCCCTTCAGTTGAATTATTTCCTTTGAGGAGGCAGGAACCAAGTGGCTGCAGGCCCACACAGTTCACCGCTGCTAACAAGAATGTAAACATTAAATGACTTGCTCATTAGAATGCTTTGGAATTTACTACCCAATGGTAAAATGTATACAGTTAATAAGCATCTATATAGGATACACACTCAAAAATGATTGTCATTATTGCATCTCCATGATAATATTTATTTTTAATCTATTACATGCTTACCTTGGAATTCATTGAGCTAACTGGGGAACTAATTTTGGGAAGCCTATTCAGATCTTACATAAAGTAGCTTCTGCTCTTTCTTGGTGACAATGTTTTGAAGAATTTCTCTTCTTTCCTTAAATTATGGTACAATACCTGATCTCTCCCTCAGGAAGCCCCTTACACCTCCTTTCAAGCTTGTCTTTATGCAAATCAAAGAGAGAAACGATACTAGTTACTATCACTGCAATAACTACTCCTACTACTAGTACTCTACTGCCGCTACTACTGCTACAGATAATAATAGCTGTCTGAGCTGTGTTAGAGTTGAATGGGAGGTGAAGACCTGGAGCCAATGTCTACAGACCACAGACCACACTTGGAGGATGTTTAGATGAGGAGAAGAAAGGAAAGATGGCTGGAGGCTCAAACACACATGGTGCACACACTGAGCCTGTGAAACTGAAGGAGAGGGGGACGGGAGTGGATGGGTATAATTTGGAGAGTTCCAGAGGTTGAATTAGATTTCCCTGATGGCCTAAACTTTTCTCACCAAATCAGAAGAAAGCCTGTCTGCCAAGATTATCCCCAAAGCCCGTATCTTGTCTCAGTGCTCTGTAAATACCTGTTTCTAGATTCTGGTGGATAAAGTTATACTAACTGTGGATGCCCTTTCCAATTAAACTCCTTCCTCCTCAGTGAAAACACCTGATAACATTGATGACCTGGGTCAAAAAAAGAAAATGTGCTGCTTTGCACTCCTTTTCCAGGCTGCCCTCCAGGTTCTCTTTGAATCCACACAAACTTCAGCTGTTGGGCGGGCCTGGCTGCCGTCCACCCAACCCTGCAGCCATTATGGATAACAGAGCTTGCTCCCGGTAAGCATCCTGTTGAGGTCACTTGACTCTGCAGCATCATAGAGTAGAAGAAAAAGCATCCAGAATCCTCTCCAGAAGACACAGGAGCCCAAGGGACCAGACTGAGACATAGGATTTGGGAATCATCTTGATAGAGAGCTTCCTCCTAATTTGGTGAGAAAAATTCAGGCCATCAGGGGAGATCTAAGTCAACTTCCTGAGCTCCCCAAATTTTACCCAGTTACACCCATCTTCTCCTGGTGGGGATGGCTCCCAGGATCCAGGCTTGGACAAGTGTTCACAGGAGGACAGATACGAAAATCAGGGTAGGACAATGTTGATGACAGCATCTGGGGAGACACAGAGACAAGGGCCAACAGGACGGAAGCCTGGAGCTCCATTGGAGGGAGTGAGCAACTGCAGACATCAGATCCCAGGAGACGGGGGAGAAGCAGAATCGTTAGCGTTTAGCAAGGGCTGAAGAGAAAGGAGGCAGAGCCCAAGAACTTCCCCGGGGTATAAGAGCATGCGGACACCTTCAGTTCTGTGTGTGGCGGAGGAGAGAGAGGTGTTAGAGGTACCCAACGGCCACAAAGTTTCCCAGAAATGAGGTCCCTGAGTCCCTGAGTGATTGGCAGAAAACCTCCACCAGCTCTTTGTTTTTTTTTTTTTTTTTTTTTTGGCTTCGTTTTATCTGCTTTGCCCCCTGTTAATCCATGCACCTAGAACACAATATTTACTGAGCGTCTACTTTATGACCGGCATTGTTCTCCATGCCAGAGTTTAAGCCAGAAACAAAGTAGACAGAGGTTCACACCCTCGCCAAGTTTCCAGACAAATGCATGCATCCTGAGTCGGATAAGTCTAAGGGCTACGAAGACAGGTGCAGTGAGCAGATGAAGAGGGACCAGCCATGGGGGGAGGTGGAGCTGGGTAGATTCAAGGATGAGCAAGGAGGAACTCTTTGAGGAGATGATATTAAAGGAGAAATCTGAAGCAACTGAAGGGGCTAGCCAGGACCAGGGAACTGGGGGAATGGGTTAAGAACACTGTGCCTCAGTTTCTTCCATTGTAACACAGGCATAAAACTAGCTTCTGTGTAAGGTTGTTTGATTTTATATGAGGTTCCTTATGTAAAACACTTAGGGCATAGTAAAGGGTATGGTAGATAATCATAGCTCCGTAAAGAGTATTATAGACAATCATCATCATCATCACTGTCATCATTATCATCATTATTTATTTTCTCTCCAGGGCAAACATATTGCACGTTTGGGATTTGTCCACAGAGAAAATGATTGTCCTTGAAGTAACAGGACTGAAGGGCCCTTGATCCTTCCCAGTTCCCTGGCACTGCTGATATTAATGACTTTGCTGACTTTACTAAGACAATAAATTTGGGCTCTAATCCTTATGGGGAAGAGAATCCATTTTCATGGTGGCTGTACATCCAAGAGGAAAGGTTCATAGTTCCACATTTCAGTTAATTATAGCTCTGAATAATTTAGACGTTAGAAATCCATTCACACCATTAGCTTTTATGGTGGATTTTTACTTTTCTTCTTCCTGGTCCCCATTTCAATTAAGAAATTTCAAGTTTTATAAGGGATCAATGGGTGGGCACCACATCATTAATTTAATGAGAAAGTTTATATGAGTGTTCAATTCCTTTGTCAATTCTCTTTCCCTTAATTTGTAAAATTATTTAGAATAAAACTAAAATTCCAATAGAGACAGAACATTTAAAGATATAAAGAATAAAACTACATGAAACACACACACACTCACGCGCACACACACAGACACGAGTGAATACAAATGAAACCTGGATCTGTAGTAATCTGAATAAGATTAGTGCAGTGTATCTATACTGATACCCTGGTTGTGATCTTGTGCTAGTTATGCTAGATGTTACCATTAGGGGAACCCAGGGGAAGGGTTCATAGGATCTGTCTGCATTATTTTTTATAACTACATATGAATACATGTAATATATGTATCTTTTACATATATGTGTGTGTATATATATGCATACACACACATATATTTATGTAAAAGAGTGCACTTTTTTGTCAAAATGTCAACTCCTCAATAAGATAGAACTAATAATAACTCTAAAATTTTGTAGAAAATGCAGGCATTCTTTTCTTAAGTTAAACTCAGTGACCACACAGTCTACGAATTGTCCTTCCACTTTCCTCTGTAAGTATTCAGTTCTCCTGTTTTCCTTGCTAACCTGGTGCTTTATACATGTTTCCTCTTTCTGTGAAGGGCATCGCTGTTCTTCCTACAAGCCAGAAACCCAAAACCTATCCCGATTCCCTCCCTCCCTCACTCGCCATTGCAAATCCCGAGTGACTCCATAATCACCTTGCTTCCCACACATGGCTCTGTGCGTCCACTTCCGCCTCTCTCTCCAGCAGCATCCGGGCACCTGCCCATCATCTCTCACGTGGGCAGTTGTGGGAACTCCCTTCACATTGATTGATTCTCTGTCTTCTCTCCACCCTCCCAGTGCGGTTCTCCTCTCAGCAGCCAAGATAACCTTTAAAAAAATACAAATCTGAGCACATCCCTCTATGCCTTCCCCCACTCTTCAAAACAGAATCTTCCCCCAAACCCTATCAGGTCAGTCAGCTAGGTTGCTGTCCTTTCACACCCCAAGCACTCCAGCACTCCCCAGGAATTCATTTCCCTGTGCTGTTCCCACTGCCTGGATGTCCCCAGTCCCCAGCACTCCAGCCCACTTCCTTAAGTCAGCCTCTAATCTTCCCCCACATCTCCACACAGGCATCCTTTCCTAGGAACCAGCAGGGACAGATCCCTCTGCTGCAGGCGTCACAGAGCACATCCCTTCTCTTCACAACAGAGCAAGTGCACGCTCTTCTGGGTAACGATTATTTTAAGCGAGGTGTAATGTACATGCTTTAACATGTGCAGATCTCAAGTATTCAGTTCAATACGTTTGACAACTGTCTACACTCATAAAGCCACCACCGCAAACAAGCCATAGACTACTTCCATCACCCAGAAAGTTTCCTCATATCTTTTTGAGGGAAACCCCACCCTTAGAAGCAACTACCATTCTGATCTGTTTCACCACAGATCAGCTTCGTCTACTCTTAAATTTCACAGAAACAGACTCACACAGCATCCATTCTCTTGTCTCCAGCTTCTTAGATGTTGCTGCACGCACTAGTAAGTAGTTTTTTTTTTAGTTTTTTTTTTTTTTTTTTTTTTTTTTTTTTTGAGACAGAGTCTCACTCTGTTACCCAGGCTAGAGTGCAGTGGCACAATCTCGGCTCACTGCAACCTCCACCTCTCGGGTTCAAGCGATTCTCCTGCCTCAGCCTCTTGAGTAACTGGGATGGCAGGCACCCACCACTACGCCTGGCTAATTTTTGTATTTTTAGCAGAGACGGGGTTTCTTCATTTTGGCCACGCTGATCTCGAACCCCTGACCTCAGGTGATCTGCCAGCCTCAGCCTCCCAAAGTTCTAGCATTATAGGCGTGAGCCACCGTGCTCCACCAGTAAGTAGATTCTGGATATTGTGAGTACTACCCAGAATCCATGCCTTAACTCTCCAACTGAGGGCATCCAGTTATTTCTAGTTCTTGTCTGTTACAAATAAGGCAGCCATGGAAATTGTCGGAGAAGTCATTGTATGGACATATGTTTTCATTCTTCTTGGATAAATACCTGCAGGGTCATAAGGTAAATGTATCTTTAACTTGATAAGAAACTCTCAAGTGATCATTTAAAAGGCTGTACAAGTTTGCATTTCCTTGTACCAGCCATGTATGAGACTTCCATTCACTCCACATCCACTCCAACAACTCGCCTTGTCGATCTTTTCACGTTAACCATTCAAGCGAATATGAAATGGTATCTCATTGTGTGTTTGGGGATTTTTTTGAGACAGGGTCTTGCTCTGTAGCCCAGGCTCTAGTGTAGTGGTGCGATTAGAGCTCACTGCAGCCTCAACCTCCTAGGCTCAAGTGATCCTCCCACCTCAGCCCCCCGAGTGGCTGGGACTACAGGCACATGGCACCGTGCTTGGTTAATTTTTGGTGTGTGTGTATTTTTTATAGGGACAGGGTCTTACTATGTTGCCCAGGCTAGTTTCAAACTCCTGAGCTTAAGGGATCTGCCCGCCTCAGCTTCCCAAAGTTCTTGGATTACAGGCATGAGCCACCACTCCAAGCCCCTCATTGTGATTTTAACTTGCATTTTCCTAATGACTAATGAGCACTTTTTTCCATGCTTATTAACCATTTATAAAGCTTCTTCCACGAAGTGTCTGTTAAAGTGTTCTTCCTGTTTCTATGGGGTTGTTTTTCGCTCCACTGTTGATTTGTAAGAGTTCTTTGTATAGTCTGGACAGGAGTCCTTTGTGAGGTGTATGCACTGAATGTTTCTTCCTTGTTTGTGATTTGCCTATTTGTTCTCTTAACAGGATCACTTAATAAGCAAATTTTTTTCATTTCAATAAAATGAAAAAAATTCAACTTTATCTTTTATGGCCAGTGCTTTTTGCGTTTTATTTAAAAGACTCTTTGCCCACTCGATGGTCTAAAGATATTCTCCAATATTTTCTTTTAGGACGATGCTATCCAACATGGTAGCCACTACCACATGTGACTGAGTCCTACTGCCCAAAACCTGGTGGCTTAAAACAACCCTTGCATTTCAGGAGGGGCTAACTGGGGTGGTTCATCTTTGATCCACAGAGTGTCAGTGCAGACTTCCTCACTCCCATGCCTGGGATTTGGGGGCTCCTTGCTACCCCTTCTCTCTCTCTCTATAGCACCTCATTCTCTAATGTCTTTCCATACGGCATGGGGTTCTCACAGCATGGTGGCCTTGGAGTCTTTGGACCTTTCACATGGTGCCTGATCCCTAGAAAGAATGTGTCTCTTATGACCTAGATTTAGTAGTCCTAGGATGTCGTTTTCACCTCATTCTATTGGTAAAGCAAATGACAAAGGCCAGCCCAGATTCAGGAGGTTGAGAGCAATAGACTTCACCTCTCAATGGGGCAATTCATACACACATAGAGAGGAACGACATTGATAGAATATTAGAACAGGCTACCACGTTGACCTTGTATGCTGGGCTCTTGTTAAACTCATTTTTTATTTCTAATAGTTGTTTTTGCAGACTCCATACTGTTTTTGCTGTACACACCCATGTCAGCTGCTAATAGCAACACTTTTACTCCTTTGTTTTCTCTCTGTGTGCCCAGTATGCCTCTTTCCTGCCTCATTGCGTTGGCTGGGACATTTGGTACAATGATGGATGGAAGTGGTAAGAGGGCACCCTGGATTTGTCCCTGATCTTAGAGGGGAAGTGTCCAGTGTTTCGTCATTTGTAAATACTGTCTGATTAGCAATTGACTCGAGTCAATTGAAAGCCTCAGGATTATAAGGAGGCTGCCCATGGGCTCATTTTTATTTTGCCAGGGCTTGGCTCAATGCCAAGCACATATGAGGCACTCAAAACGTATTTGTTGAATAAATAATCTTGACATGAATTTAGTCTAATCCAGAATGCTACTTGTGATGGTTAATTTCATGTGTCGACTTGACCAGGCCACAGGGTGCCCAGGTAATTTGTTGCACGTTATTTGGGGGCATGTCTGTGAGTGTGTCTACAGGAGGTTTGCATTTGAATCAGCAGACTGAGTAAAGTAGATGACCCTCCTCAGAAAGGGTGAGCTTCCTGCAAGCTATTGAAGGCCTGAGTGGAACAAAGAAGCAGAAGAAGGTAGAACTTGCCTGGCTGCTTAGCCAGGGCATTTGTCTTCTTCTCCTGCTCTTGGGCTGAAATTTCCAGCATTAGTGCTCCTGGTTCTCAGGTCTCTGGATTCGGACTAGAACCTACATCACATTTCTCCAGGCCTCCAGGTGCAGATCATGGGATTTCCCAGCCTCCATGGTCATGAGAGTCAAGTCCTCATAATAAATCTCTTCATATATATAAACAGCCCCCCACTTACCATGGTTCAACTTCAGATTTTTCAATTTTACAATAGTGTGAAAGTGACAGACATTCCGTAGAAACCATACTGTGAGTACCTATATAACCATTGGGCTTTTTTACTTTCAGTATTCAATAAATTACATGAGATATTCAACACCTTATTGTAAAGTAGGATGTGTGTTAGATGGTTTTGCCCAACTGTAGGCTAATCCAAATATTCCAAACATGTTTAAGGTGGGCTAAGCCAAGTTATGATATTTGGTAGGTTAGGTATATTAAATGCATTTTGGACTTACAATATTTCCAACTTAAATGAGTTTATTGGAATATAACTTCATTGTAAATCTAGGAGCTTATATTTATAAAACATATATGTCTATATTTTTATATCTTCTGTTGGCTCTGTTTCTCTTCAGAACATTTACTAAGACACTAGTCAAGTTAGTTATTTAACTCTCAGCTTAAGATTTTGGAGTTTTTAAAATCTGCAAACTAGGGGTTTTGATAGCCTCTGCTTCCATATCACTAATATGAGAAAAGAAAAATACACATACTCCAAATGTTTTGGGTTTTTTTCCACTTGAAAAGAGACATCTAAGCATTTGTTTCGATGCTATGACCTACTGCTGAGGAGTACAAATGCTCCATCCACTTCTACTATGTCTAAATATCAGCCACAAAGTGGTTTCTTCTACTGTGAAAATAAATGTCTCTGCACCTGCTGCTGAGTTGGAGACAGATGCTCATCTCCATAGGCAGGCATCACAGGAAACCAGACTTTTTCATCCGTCTGCTTGAAGCAGGGCTCTCACCCAGTTTGCTTGAGCCCAGGAGCCAAACCAAATGAGTTTTTAGAGAATGATGGAGTGTTGTCCCTTTCTGACCACATTTTTTTTTTGTTCTGATACACTGAAGATTGAATATGTAAAAATGAAACCCAGGCTATGAACCATGAGAGCCCATCAGGTGGGCACAGGACGCTCTTGGGCTCTTCTCAGTGGGCTCATGGGGAGCACAGCTGTGGAATGTGAGATTAGGAGCCTGAATCCTTGCTTTGACAGTTCACATTTGGGCAACCTTAGGAAAGCAAATTAACCTCTCTGAGTCTCAGTTTCCTCATCTTAAAATGAAGATGTTAATTCCAACTTCCATGGATTTTTGTAGGGACTCAATTACATTACCTTTGTAAGAAACAAAACAAGAACCTATCGTGTAGCACACATAGCAGGTACTTAATGGTGATTTTTGCTCTTACTGTCATTGTGATTAGTATTAGTATGATTATTAATTACTAAATAGATCCAGAAGTTCACCTACTAGGGTTTAATTTTTGTCCTTCCCACTCTGTACGTCTGTTCTCACACTGCTGTAAAGAAATACCTGAGACTGGGTAATTTATGAAGAAAAGTGGTTTAATTGACTCACAGTTCCACAGGTTGTACAGGAAGCATGGCTGGAAGGCTTCAGGAAACTTACAATCATGGCGGAAGACTAAAGGAAAGCCAGTATGCCTTACCATGGAAGAGTAAGAGAGAGAGAGCGAAGGGGTAATCGCTACATGCTTTCAAACGACCAGCTGTCATAGAACTGTATCACCAGAATAGCAAGGGGGAAGTCCACCCCATGATTCAATCACCTCCCACCAAGCCCCTCACATAATTCAATCACCTCCCACCAAGCCCCTCACATGTAATCCCAACACATGGAGATTACAATTTGACATGAGATTTGGGTGGGGACACAGAGCCAAACCATATCACCTTCCAACATCTCTTTGATTAGGAGAGACTGATGGTCTCCGCTTTGAGACATGTTAGCGCTTTTGCCCTTCCCTTGCATTTGGATACCTCCGTGAGTTGTTCGAGATGTTTCACATTCATTATCTCATTTGCCTTCAACAGTTTCCATGCTCAGCAGAACAGGTGGCAAATGAATTCGTTGAGAGAAAAGACGTTTTCAAATTTGCTGGGCTGAAGGGCCAGGAAGTTGTAGCCGAAGTCCAGAGCTTTTGGTTCCTCCTTCTCTCCTATTAGCCTAGCAGGAAAAGCTCATTAATGAACTTCCTTCCCATTTGTACCTAAGTTTCTTTCCTGCTGCTATTTAAATGAAAATTTTTGCCTTCTCCAGAGACACTGCCTTCCTATTGTAAAATATAGGATCAATGAATGAAGAATACACATCAAAATCCCCAATGTATTTTAATTTACAAGCAGTCCGTGGTCAAGGCAGAAGCTTTTCCTCTGAGAGCCAGCTGGGACTGAACTAGAGGTTCAACAAAGCAGCAGAACATGTTCATGTTCCTCCGCTGCTCTTTGTAACCGCAGCCCTAGGAGTACGGGGATGGGATGATTCTCCCTGTGGGCGTTACAGGGTGCTTAGCCTTCTCTGCTGTCACCTGCCTCCAGGCTGGGCATAGCAGTAGCATCCCCGAGCCTCCTTGGAGCCAATTCCAAATTTACAAGGAGCAAGAACCACCCCCAGTAAGAACCACTGGACAATAATTCTCTTTAACAGATGGTAGTCCTCATGTTGACAATACCATCTTTTTCCATCTTGGCTTTTGTTTTTTAAGGCGATGACTGACTCATTAGTATAGGTGTGCTCTGAAAACAGAACCAGCCAGCTTTCAAATCACAGGCTGAAGCCATTTCCTTGCACCTAAAACACTCAGGCACCAGCTACATTCTCCAGGAAGAACATTCTGTCTGACGTGCTTTCTCACCGTCTTTGAAAATCATGCAAATGCAAGTCTATCAAGGGCTTAGCAGCCAGGGGTTAATCGCTTACTTGCAAAAATTAGGTGGCAATGTAGGTCTGGCAGCACCTTCCTAGAATGTGCTTACTGTTGTGCATATTCGCACCAATGCCTCCCGTGTGTGAACACACGCTCACCAACTGGCGGAAACTTTAAAGTTGATCCCCAGAGGCCCTGTGAGCAGTGTTCTCTCTACTCGAAGTGTCCTTGTAAGGGAGACGAGTGAAGTCGTCTCTTCCAAAGAAGGGATTGCTCAGGAGACCTGCAACATGTAGCCACAGTAGCAAGCTAGCATCCAAAACTGGGTTTCTCTGCAGCCTCAGCCATCACTTCACAGCTCTGTGCAGGCCAGCTCTTCTGCCCCCATGGTGGTTTCAAAATTCTAGGTATCCCAAAGCCTCTTCCAGGCCAGATCAGCAGGAATGCAACAATCCCCTGCTGGCAGAATCATTTTTATGAGAAGTTAGTGATTTGTGTCTTCCAAGAGCTATGTTCCTTATCAGAGGGATAACCTTGAATGGCACCTGCCTTTTAAATACTTTACAATTCTGGCAGTCCCCTAGTTAGAACCCCACAGCCTTTATCACCAACCTCTGTGCCCACAGCTTGCAGGCAGACGCTGCCCCTCAAAGATGTGTTGTAAGAAAAATATCAGTGGAAGGAAATTGCTTATTGGCCACCACTCGACAGCTGCAAAGATCGTTCACTTGGTCTGATCACATGTCATCCTGAGTTTCCTTTATGTTATAAGTTATTCATACCCCAACCTGCGGTCCTGAGGGTGGTCACTTGTATTTTGTGAGAACATGAGGCTTTGGAGAAAGCAGGAAAGTCGCCTCCTGAATCTGGCATCTACTTGGCAGGGTTCAACGAAACCATCTTGGAGCCAGGTTCGCGAAGCTCAGCAACTTAAAATGCCAGTGCCCAGTTAAGTCTGAGTTTCAGGTGAATGGCAAAGACTTTCCCAGTGATAATATTGCAACCCTACATGGAGCAGAGGCCCAAGGACCCGATGGCAAACTCACAGACTCCTTCAAAACTATTCCTGGCTCACTAGCCCCCAGCTTTTCCACTGAAGAGAGAGGAGACTTATTCCCTCCTTGTGTTTAAGGTTATGTGTACCATATAGGCACCACCTAAGCAGTAACCATCATAAGACACCCATGAGCATCCACCCATCATAAGGAAGTGAACGTTGTTGGAAACTCCCTGTGTGCCCCTCTCTCTTCCAAGCCTCCTCCAAGAAGGAACTACCAGTCTAAAATGTATGTTTTTCATTCCCTTCTTCGACTTTTTCATTTTACTATGTCTACATGAGCTCCCCAATGTTTATGGAGCATTGTGTGTTATGAAATTTCTGTTTCAAAGAACCATACTGTCTGTCTCTTCTGAAACTGACTCATTGCACTCACCGATCTCCTCCAATCAGGCATCCGTGCTGCTGGGTGGAGCTGTGGTCCGTTCATTCACACTGTGGACCCCACAGTGCATCCATTAATCTTGCTGCTGAATATTTGGGTCATCCTTGTATCTTGCTATTACAAGCAGTGTGGTTATCCACGTGGGTGTCTGTCTTCTGCTGCACACAAGCACGGTGTGCTCTAAGCATTCCCCTAGGAAGGGATCGCTGAGTCACAGGTAGGTGCTTCTACTTTACCAAGCACTGCAAAGCTGTTTTCAAAGGGGTTGCTCCAGTTTCCATCCCCACCAAGATTGCTTGAGAGAACCACTTGCTGCAAAGCCTGGACAAAATAATCAGTCACTAATCACTGTCAGTTGGGGACAAGGATGAGAAATCGTGTTTTACTGCAGTCTTGCTTTGCACTTTTTTTAAGTTCAGTTTTTAGTAACAGATACTTTTCTAGGCATTTTTCCATGGTTTAGGATTTCAAGAAAGATAAAATTTACCAAAAAAAAAAAAAAAACCCACTTTGTCCTATGAAAAGACCTTAAGATTGACAGAGGAAATCAAATGATTAACAATATTAAAAAATAAAACAGAAGAAAGAACTAGAAATATAAATTGAAGGGTTAATGAGAAAAGAGTACAATAACTCCACACCAATACAGCTGAGCCCCAAATGTACCTAATGGTGAATTTAGTGTTGGGACTGTCAGGGTTCCCCTTCCCCAGAATTTCCCTCCATCCAGTGCCAAGACCAGGACGAGCAACTCCGCGGCGCCTCCTTTGGTGAAGTGAGTCAAATGAGTTTTGTTGTTGTTGTTGCTGTTGACAGTCTCACTCTGTTGCCCAGGCTGGAGCGCGGTGGTGCGCTCAATCTCAGGTCACTACAGTCTCTGCCTCGCGTGTTCAAGCGATTCTTGTGCCTCAGCCTCCCAAGTAGCTGGGATTACTGGGGCATGCCACTACCACACCTGGCTAATATTTGTATTTTTAGCAGAGATGGGGTTTCACCATGTTAGCCAGGCTGACCTTGAACTTCTGGCCTCAAGTGATCCGCCTGCCTCAGCCTCCCAAAGTGCTGAGATTACAGGTGTGAGCCACCACACCCGTCCTGGTGACATGAGTCTTTATTCATCTAGTTTCCTCGCTGAGGATGCTGTCTGCCGGGGTACCGACTTCAGGCCAGCATTTCCTCGTTTACAGCTCCCTTTCTCTGGGCCCAAGAGTGGCCCACATTTCCTCCTTTGGGGACCCCTCCCATCCTGGCTCTAGAGAGCAGCACCACCTCATTTACCTCTTAGGATTAACTTACTATCATAATTTCTGGCATCGAAGAATTTCCCTCATTTTCCCACAATACCACTATGTGCTGATGACTTTTTGGGGAGACACAGAAGTTTTCTTTGATTTTTGGTAACACCTTTTTCATGCTAGCCAAAACTTTTCATCATTTAAAAAACATGAAATGCAGAACCTAGAATAGCTAAAACAATCTTGAAAAAGAAGAACAAAATGGGAGGAATTGTGCTACCCGATGTTAACACTTACTATAAAGCCACAGCAGTTAAGGCAGTGTGGTTCTAGAGGCATGATACACATAGGTCAATGGACCGGAATAGAGAAGTTAGAAACAGACCCACCAAATATGTCCGAGGAGTTTGAAAAAGGTACAAAAATAATTCAATGGAGGAAGAAGAGCCTTTCTAACAAATGGTGCTAGAGCAATTGACTCCATGGGCAAAAGTGAACTTTACCCTACACCTTCTACCTTATACAAAAATCAACTCAAAATGGACCATTGACTTAAAAACATCAAACTATAAGACGTTTCGAAAAGAAAAGAAAAAAAAGGAGAAAATCTTTAGGACCTGCACTCAGTGGAGAGTTTTTAGACTTGACACCAATAGCAACACTCAGAAAATGACAAATTGGACCTCCACAAAATGTAAAACTTTTGCTTTCAGGAAGACCCTATTAAGAGGATGAAAAGACGAGCTACAGACTGGGAGAAAAGTTTTGCAAACCACATATCGAACAAAGGATTCGAATCTAGAATATACAAATAACTCAAAGCTCAAGCATAAAACAAAAAAAAATCTGTTATAAAATAGTCAAGAGGCATAAAGGGACATTTCACTGAGGGGGATATTCAGATGGCCGGTGAGCATTGGAAACAACGTTCAGCATTATTAGCCATTAGGGAACCACAAATGCAAACCACCAGATATTACTACATATGTATCAGAAAGGCTAAGGTTTTTATTAATATAATAACCTCAAATGTTGTTGAGGATGTGGAAAAGCTGAATCACTTATGCATAGCCGATGGGAATGTCAAATAGCACAACCACTATGGAAAACAGTTTGTCATTTCTTACAACAGTAAACACGTGCTTACACCAGGACACAGCAGATTCACTCTCAGGCATTTATCCCAGAGAAATGAAAACAACATTCACCCAAATATCTACCCATACATTTCCAAAGCAGCTTTAAAGTCATCATGGTCCCAAACTGAAAACAACCTAAATACCCTTCAGCGTGTAAATGGCTAAACAAACTGTGAGTACCTGGATGCAGGCTGTGGAATACTACACAGCAAAGAAAAGGAGCATGTTATGAACACAGGCAATGACTGGGATGGTGTGCAAGAGAATTCAGCTGAGTGAAAAATGTCAATCCCAAAAGGTTGCATATTATATGATTCTATACCTATGTACAGTCTTCTGGAAGTGACAAAATGAGAGATGCAGAATAGGTCAGTGGTTGCTCAGGATTATGGAACAGGGAGGGAGATGGATGTGGCCTTAAAAGAGCAGCAAAGAGATCCTTGTGGGACTGTCCTGTGTCTTGATCATGTGTGGTCAAAGGAACCTACACATATGATGGAACTGCAGAGAAGTAACACATGCACACATGCACACATATAATTTTGTATGTTGTTTGTATGTTTATAATTTTGCAAGATGTTACCTTTGGGGAGATGGGGTGATGGGCACATAGGATCTCTCTGCAATATTTCCTAGAACTGAATGTGAATCTGTAATTACCTCAAAATTGAAAGTGAAAAGACAAGCATGAAATGTGAAACCGAAGATTACCATTATTAACATCTTGCCTGCTTCTCCTCATCTCTCAGATAGATGAGTATTTTTAATTAAGCAAAAGTGAGTTGCACATACTATTTTGGAACCATGGAGTCAGGGTGCCCCTCACACACCCAGTCCACTTTGTTGGACCCACAGGTTGTTTTCTGTTTATCTCCATTGTAAGCAGCACTGTGATGAAAACCCTTGTAGATCCATCTCCCAACACAACAATGATGCCTCCCTTCAGGCAAAGAGATTGGCTTATTTTTGACACTAAGTTTGTTCTTAATGAGGAGTGTGTTCTAAAGCAAAGTTTAAAATTAAAAAGACAGCTGGGCACGGTGGTTCATGCCTGCAATCCTAGCACTGTGGGAGGCCGAGGTGGGTGGATCACCTGAGGTCAGGAGTTCAAGACCTGCCTAGCCAACATGGTGAAACCCCGTCTCTATTAAAAATACAAAAATTAGCTGGGCATAGTGGTGGCCGCCTGCAATCCGAGCTACTCCGAAGGCTGAGGCAGGAAAATCGCTTGAACCAGGTGGGTGGAAGTTGCAGTGAGTTGAGGTTGCACCAGTGCACTCCAGCCAGGGCGACAGAGTGAGACTCTGTCTCAAAAACAAAATTAAATTAAATTAAAAAGACACATGGTGGCATGTGGAGGAATGGCTGGCTCTGTGGGGTGTCTAGGCAGCTCCTCTTTAGATGGAAGGTAGGTGCCTTTTTGTTGTGTGTGTTTTGCAAAGACTTACACGCCAGTTTTATGGCTACGCTCCTTGACCTCAGTCTGCTCTGATGGTTTTCAAAAATATACAATTTTTAATCATTTGAAACTTGCTTTATTCATTTGCACAATCTATTTTTCAGACTATATCAAAGTCAATTCATTTTTTAATGAAAATAAAATTCAACATTTTTGCAACTGATGCTCATTTTGCAATTGAGCAACTGATGGCTCAATTCTCAGATCTGTCTGGGGCATGGTAGACAAGGAATCTGGGTCTAAATTATTAGAAACACACACACACACACCAGAAAATCCCTTCTGCTATCAGACTTAGATAGTAGACACGTGTCTTACTCTTTAACCTTAGCCTGATCGGTCTCAATTCTCAAAACACTGCTCTGAGGTTCTGTTAGCATCCCCATTTACAGACAGGGAAACAGGCAGACAAATCACTTGGACAAAAGACCAGTCGGGAGCAAAACAGTTTGCTCAGAGGAGCGTGGACACCCCGCTTCTCCCCTTCTCGGAGGCTGCTTCTGAGGACTCATCTGTGCAGCTCTGGGTCCCCTGGAGTTAGTCCAGGCAGTAGGAAGTCAGGAAGGGGATTTAAAGCAACAAGATCTGGCACTCTCCCAGCAGCATGGAAGAGCCTGTCTTTAACAGAATGGTCGTTTGATGAGTGCTTTGATTCTCATATCAGAACAAATGTAAGGAGCCAGTGGCCAAAATCCACACAAAGATCCCGCTTCATGTGATTTCCTGAGACCAGCCAAGATGCCAGCTGAGAGCCCATATTGCAGATCCAGGACTCCAAGGAATCTGCATTGCAGGGTCAGCAGTCAAGACCCACAAGAGGGGAGGTTAAAACCCAGGGCTTTGAAAACTCATCTGATGGGCCCTCTTGTTGGATATTGGACCACAGGGTGGGTGGGTGATGAGCAGTGATGAAGGGATATGAAGACGACCTAACCGATGCCCACTGCCAAGCAGCAAGGCCCAATTTCTGTTTGGCACCGCTCTCTGCATTCCTTCCCATGCCCCACGACCTATGCACAGGCCCCAGTCTGCCCTTACCATGGGGATACCACAGGACGTGCCAGGTTTCCATCTGTAAAGTGGGAAATTTCACATGCTCATTCCATAGAATTTCATGTCCTCTGCCCCTGTGATGTCAAATTCACCCATGGTTCACCCGTGTGTTGTTCCTGGCTTTGTTTCAAATTCAAAGAAAATATCCTATAATACAGGGACACCTGTTCTCAGAGGCTGCTGTGTTATTTACTGGTCAATGCTACATCATTTCTTTCTTTCTTTCTTTCTTTCTTTTTCTTTTTCTCTCCATTTCTTTTTTTAAAAATTTAACTTTGTGCTATTCGTACTCCTCTCATCTCCCCGCCAAAGCCCGTAACAAGGAATTTCAGAAGCATTTCACCCTTTTATCTGCACTTAAGGGCTTTGATCTATTACCTTGGAGGGGTTATTTATCTGCCACTATAGCTTCCTCGCAGGAAAAAGTGGTCCAAGGAGGCTGGCCTAGAACTGCTTGTAGCTTTTTCAAGGAGCCCCTGCTAGCACACCCCACTCCCAGATCAATCTGCTTTTTATTTGCACTCTGTGGCTAAATGCTATTTCAAAGAGATGTCAGCTTCCACCCCAGGGTGGTTCATCATCTTCTGGAAATCTGGGTGCCTCTTGTCCCTGGCTTTGATTTTGCCAATTCATGAGGTGCAATCCTTTCCCTCATGGAGGCCAGGGTCACTCTCTGCCTCCAGAGGACAACAATGAGAATGAGGCAGTGGCCTCAGCCTTGATGGGGACCATGCTAAATACAGACATCTGGGCTCCATCCGCAGGGAAGTCCCACAGCTCCAGCAAGCATGGGTGGGGCCTTGTCAACCAGCTCCCGGGTCTGATGGAGATGATCAGTTGGTCACTGAATCTCTGAATAGCTCTGGTCTAAGCCACTCTGACAGGAACTTGTCTGGTCTATTTTATGTCACTAATAAAAATATTTTTCACCTGCCACTTACTGAATTGTCACTGGTGAACATTCACTGTGCACCTGTTGGGATCAAGCCCTGGAGCATGAAAAGGTTATCCACAAAGGCCATGGAAGCTGCTTCAGCCCTGGAGACAGTCAGGCAGACATCACACATATCAGCAAACCTTCAGAAGGCTTCCTTGTGTGGGGTCAGACCATGAGCTCGGTGGCCAACCACACAGGTTTAAATCCTGATGCCTCCCCTTGCCAGCTGTGAAATACTTTGACAGGTGATGTAGCCTCCCCGAGCCTCAGTTTATCCATCTGTGAAATGGGTATTATGACACAGCACACAGGGTCTCTGTAATGAAGATGAAAAGAGACAGGAATTGAAGGGCGCTTGGCAGAGCTGTTGGCATCAGTCAGTGTGATGTTCTCAAAGCTTTGCGGCATAGATGGGGCTGTAAAATCAAGACATTCAGTCACAGGGCTCTTCCTGCAAGCCCTGGAAGGCGCTACAATAGGCACTTAGGCATGGGTATTTACCCACAGGAGGAGCCCCTCACCAGCCAGAGGGCAGAGGGCACCAAGTGGCGTCCCCAAACGCTGGGGCCCTTTGCAGGCTCCTGGCTCAAAGTCGTGATGTTTGAGGGGACTTTGCAGCCCAGAGCTAACAGCAGCTTCTGACAAGGGAGGGGCACATTGAGCTTCCTCTGAGGAAAATCGCAGAAGCCCCCACCCTGATGGCCAGTCACAGGAGCCCCCCACCCTCATAGTCACTCACAGGAGCCCCCCACCCACACAGACACTCACAGGAGCCCCCCACCCTCATGGCCACTCGCAGGAGCCCCCCACCCTCACAGTCACTCATGGGAGCCCCCCACCCTCACAGCCACTCACAGGAGCCCCCCACCCTCAC